>NC_135672.1:12062484-12322799 GCF_964188315.1 Podarcis muralis | reverse complement strand
TGTAGGAATATTTCAAGCACACACACACACCTCTCCCAGAATCCTGGGAACTGTAGCGTACTCTTCAGAGTGCTACAATTCCCAGCACCATTGACAAACTACACTTTCCAGGATTTAAATATATGGCGTGTGCACAGCCTAATTTAGGTCCCTTGCTCTGAGATTAATAATAATAATAATAATAATAATAATAAACAGAGCTTCAATGTCCACAGTGCTTTGCAGAGCGCAGTTTTCTCGCAAGTAAGCAATGCATCTTAGATCCCATAAAAGTCTGTTAAGCGTTGGGGTCTTTCAGTGGGGTAGCGAAGGACCCGATCCAACCAAAATGAAGCCCTTTCGAAACCCTAGGGCCTCGATTTTCTTTTTTTAAAAGGGGGGGGGGCTTAACAGACCGATCGCAACTCCTTGCTTACTCGCAAGTAAGCCTTACCGAGCGCAACGAGGCTTACTCCTAAGTAAGAAAGTGCTTCGCCTCTTGACGCAACTGAGTGTGGAAGAGAACGCAGCCTTTGTTTCATTATCGTCGTGTTTTCGCTATTGACTCTCGAAAGCGTAAATCGAGGGAGACACAAAAATTGGCGACGATCGTGGGCCAGCAATATTATATTTGGGTGTTTTTAATCCGGGACGGGAGGGAAAGGAATAATCGTTTGAAGCTTGTCGCGCGCTCTTAAGCGGAGTGAAACCGAACCTCCGCGTTTGGTAGGCACGGTCTTAGACGTTTTAAATAAATTGGAATTGCATCCGTTTGGATGTCGCCATCTTGTAATTCGAACAAGCAAAAAAAACCACACCAATGAATTATTGTTATTATTATTTATTAATTATTTATTTATAGGGTTATACACAGTCAGCTTGCCTTGAATATTGGTGACCTGGGGTTGCGTCTAAGTCCTGATTAGAGCCAGGTAAACTGAAATTAAAGGGCAGGTCCATTAATTTCGATAGGTCTGCTCTGAATTTGGTCAATGTTAATGGTATCATAGAACTGTAGAATTGGAAGGGAATCTTTGTTGCATGCAGAAAGCTAACAGCACCAAGAATATAGTGTTTTTAGATCAGATAGATAGATAGATAGATGATAGATAGATAGATAGATAGATAGATAGATAGATAGATAGATAGATAGATAGATGATAGATAGATAGATAGATAGATGATAGATGATAGATAGATAGATAGATAGATAGATAGATAGATAGATAGATGATAGATGATAGATAGATGATAGATAGATAGAGAAAGATGATAGATAGATAGATGATAGATAGATAGATAGATAGATGATAGATAGATAGATAGATGATAGATAGATAGAGAAAGATGATAGATAGATGATAGATAGAGATAGATGATAGATAGATAGATAGATAGATAGATAGATAGATAGATAGATAGATAGATAGATGATAGATAGATGATAGATGATAGATAGATAGATAGATAGATGATAGATAGATAGATAGATGATAGATAGATAGATAGATGATAGATAGATAGATAGATAGATAGATGATAGATAGATAGATAGATAGATAGATAGATAGATAGATAGATAGATAGATAGATGATAGATAGATAGATAGATGATAGATAGATAGATAGATAGATAGATAGATAGATAGATAGATATAGATGCTTTCGTAGATATAGATGCTTTCGTAGAGAAAGATGATAGATAGATGATAGATAGAGATAGATGATAGATAGATAGATAGATAGATAGATAGATGATAGATAGATGATAGATGATAGATAGATAGATAGATATAGATAGATAGATATAGATATAGATAGATATAGATAGATATAGTTTGGTAATCAATACACATATATTGCCTAACAGCCCTTTCTATGCATATTTACTTGGGAGTAAGTGTATTCTACCGAGCTTACCCCCAGAGGAAGTTGTAGTCCACCCGACATCATCATCATCATCATCATATTTATACCCCGCCCATCTGGCTGGACTTCCCCAGCCACTCTGGGCGGCTTCCAAAAAAATATTAAAATACTGCAATACATCAAACATTAAAAGCTTCCCTAAACAGGGCTGCCTTCAGGTGTCTTCTAAAAGTCTGGTAGTTGTTGTTCGCTTTGACATCTGGTGGGGGGGTGTTCCACAGGGAGGGGCCACCACCGAGAAGGCCCTTACATACATTTAAAGCGCGCACCTCAAATGTTGGGAACTGTAGTTCTTTAATTTTGGGGCGTGTGTGTTAAACTACAGCTCACAAGATTCTGGGGAGGGATATGTTTTTTCGAACAGTACGATGTGCACACAGAAATCAGGGAACAAGTTGTTTGGTGAGACAAGGAGAATAGGATCCGAGTCGTGTTTGTGTGGAAAGGAAGGTTGGGAATAAATATAATCTGGTGAGGAAGGCAGGGGCGCTGGAAGGAAATGATAACATTTGAAATTAGTAGGTTCCAGAGTCATTTATCTTGGAGACGACTGAATTTGAGAATGGGGTGGGTGTTTTTTCAGTTTCTAGGGAATCCGTGTTGACCTATCCTAGCTGCGTTTTATTTCATGCCACCCTCTGGAAAAACCCGGTGGAATCCTGCCCTGAAATTGTTAACAGACGGTTTTAGATGCGTTTACTCGGAAGGAAAGGCCCGTCGTTACCAAGCCAATCGCTTGCCTTTTTATTTCGGATGAAGTAATTTTCTTGGGTGCGGGGCGCTATTCGTAAATTGGGTTTTTAAGGCAAATTGGGAAACCGTTCCTAGTCCCCAGACACGTTTCCTCCCATACAACTGAAACAAAACGTAAAATCCCCACCCCAACCCAAGTAAAATCAATTATTAAATCTGCAGAGGCTGTTTATTGATTTAGAGGCTAGGTATTGCCTGAAACCTTAAAAAAAAAAAAAAAATAGCAGCCTGAGACCTAACCCGAACATCGCAGCTAAAATGACCGAGGAACGTGTGGATCGGGACCAATTCAATTTTACCGGGTGAAAACAGCAGTTTATCAAGTTTATCGTGTGGAGTGGTTTCAGCGGGTCTACTCGGCGTAGGTTTTACTTGGACACAGCTTATTTACGGGGGGGGGTGTGGGGGAATCGATATAACGCCCTATTTTAAGAGAAGGGGAGAAGCAAGATACTAAACATTAAAACCAAAAGTTAAAACAGCCACAATTAATAATGGGTGTTGTGCTTCGCCTCTGTTTATTTAAGATACGATTAAATTAAAGAGAGATTTCGGCGTTTGCTCGCCACTATTCTGCTTTAGGGCCGGCGGGTAGATATAAATAAGATATTTTTATTTGCTTGTTCATTTTGACCACAAACACCACTACTAGAGACCGGAAAGGCTTTTAAAAAATTCCTTTTAGGAATGAGACAGTGGTATTTTTTTCTGGGCGAAACCGGATTTAACAAACCGGCTCAGCCGGAATTCGTGGAGTCCGAGCCTCGGCGCGTTTACTTGGGAGTAAGTCTCAGTGAACTCGTTGGTTTTGGGTAGACACGCGCCAGGATTTAGGGAAGTACACAAGGAGATGTTTTCGGGAGCCAAACGGGATCCTCGCCCACGAAGTCAGTTAATTCTGACGACTCTTAGATGTTCATTTGCAGGTTTAAGACTGGGGAAGGAAGGTGAAAGCGAAAGAGATGGGGAGGGAAAGTGGCTGGCAAAGGAAGGGGCAGAATGTGTGTGAGAGAGAAAGGGAGAGAGAGAAAGGGAGAGAGAATGGAGAGAGAGAGAGAGAATGAAAAAGAGAGTAAGAGAGAGAACGAGAGACAGAATGGAGAGAATGAGAGAGAGAGAGTGGAGAGAGGAAATGAGAGAATGAAGAGGGGAAATGAAAGAGGGAATGAGAGAATGAAAGAGAGAAGGAGAGAATGAAAGAGAAAAGATAGGGAGAATGAAAGAGAGAATGAAAGAGAAAAGAGAGAGAGAATGAAAGAAAAAGAATGGAGAGAGAGAATGAAAGAGAATAGAGAGAGAGAATGAGAGAATTAAAGAGAAAGAATGAGAGAGAGAGAAATAGAGAAGGAGAGAATGAAGGAGAAATGAGAGAGAGAATGAAAGAGAGTGAGAGAGAGAGAGAAGGAGAGAGAGAAGAGAGAGAGAATGGAGACAGAGAGAATGAAAGAGAGGAGAGAATGAAAGAGAGAGGATGGGGAGAGAGATTGGGGCGGGGGGGGAGTGCTGGCAAAGGAAAGGAACGAAATGAGGGCGCTGTATGAGGGAGGGGGGAAATCACAGAGAGGGGAAAAACAGTAGCAGGAAAAACGGGGTGGGTGGGGAAAGGAATTACAAAGAAATTCGGGGGGGGGGAGGTGGGAAATGGGACAGGAGAAGAACATTCGAACCGAGGGGCAACGGCAGGAGGAGATTCAAAAGAACGGGGCGGGGGGGGGGTGGAGAAGGAAAAAAGGAAGGAAGGAGAGAGGAACGAAAGGAAGTTAAGAAACAAAAGAGAAAGGAAGAGGAGAGAGAAAAGCGAAAGAAGAAGTAAAATAAAGAAGAGAAATGATGGTAAAAGGGAGAGGAAGAAGCGGGGAGCGAATGTGCGCCCCCCCAATCCACTCCGTATTGGAGCCCCCCCCCCCAATCCACTCCGGTTTTTTTTGCTGGCGCCCAGCCCTCTCGGCGAGGGGCCAGCCAATCTCTCCTCTCGGCCCGGCTCCCATTTCCCTGATTGCATTTAAACGCGTCATTATCCAGAGCGAGGGCTCTCGGAGGTGGGGGGCGTCCCTGGCCGCTCCGATCCTCATCGATTCCTATCCCTAATTCATCACCGTCTCTCCCCGATCGATCCGTCCGCCCCTGCCTGCCTGCCGTAGATACAGCTTCGACCCCAACCACCAACTCCCCGTCGCCCCCGCCCCCAGCTTCTCCGCGCGCGGGGCCTCCCATCGTGGCGCCGGGGGCCAATCCGGAGTGAGACCGGTTTGGGAAAAGGAGCTGCCATGTTTTACAGCTCCTCCTCAGGCAAGCCTCCCTAAACAGGGCTGCCTTCAGATGTCTTCTAAAAGTCAGGTAGTTGTTTATCTCCTTCACATCTGATGGGAGGGCATTCCACAGGGCGGGTGCCACCACCGAGAAGGCCCTCTGCCTGGTTCCCTGTAACCTCACTTCTTGCAGGGAGGGAACCGCCAGAAGGCCCTCGGAGCTGGACCTCGGTGTCCCGGCAGAATGATGGGGGTGGAGACGCTCCTTCAGGGATACCTGTGTCTCTGAGGGTCTTCTGGCGGTTCTCTCCCTGCAAGAAGTGAGGTTACAGGGAACCAGGCAGAGGGCCTTCTTGGTGGTGGCGCCCTCGCTGTGGAACACCATCCCATCATCCCATCCCTGCGCAGGGAGGGAACCGCCAGAAGGCCCTCGGGAGATGGACCCCGGCGTCCGGGCTGAACGATGGTCGTGGAGATGCTCCTTCAGGTCTACTGGGCCAAGGCCGTTTAGGGCTTGAAAGGTCAGCACCAACACTTTGAATTGTGCTCGGAAATGTACAGGCCTTTCAGTCTGCATCTGGGCATCGTAAATATCAGCTGGCTCAGTTGCTAGAGCACGAGATTCTTAATCTCAGGGTTGCAGGTTCGAAGCCCAGGTTGGGCAAAAGATTCCTGCTTGGCTGGGAGTTGCACTGGATGAGCTATAGTCCCAGGGCCGGATTTAGGTTTGATGTGGCCCTCAGCTCCTGAAGGCAATGGGGTCCTTTATATGTCCAGCTGTCCTTTGTCAACAACAAATTGTCGCTGTTTTTTGTGTTGAATATATGCTATATGGTAATTGATGGACCTAATAGGTATCCACGCGGGTGGCGCTGTGGGTTAAATCACAGAGCCTAGGACTTGCCGATCAAAAGGTTGGCGGTTTGAATCCGGGGTGAGCTCCCGTTGCTCAGTCCCTGCTCCTGCCCACCTAGCAGTTCGAAAGCACCTCAAAGTGCAAGTAGATAAATAGGTACCGCTCTGGCGGGAAGGTAAACGGCGTTTCCGTGCGCTGCTCTGGTTCCCCAGAAGCGGCTTAGTCCTGCTGGCCACATGACCTCGGTCAGTAAAGTGAGATGAGTGCCGCAACCCCAGAGTCGGCCACGACTGGACCTAATGGTCAGGGGTCCCTTTACCTTTAATAGGTATCTATTACCTTTAATAGGTATTCCATTTGTGGGAATCTTGTGGATAGTAGGAGGTAAGGGTAAAGGGACCCCTGACCGTTAGGTCCAGTCGTGGCTGACTCTAGTCGTGGCTCATCTCGCTTTAGTGGCCGAGGGAGCCGGTGTACAGCTTCCGGGTCATGTGGCCAGCAGGACTGAGCCGCTTCTGGGGAACCAGAGCAGCGCACGGATTCAAACCGCCAACCTTTTGATCGGCAAGTCCTAGGCTCTGTGATTTAACCCACAGCGCCACCCGCGTCCCTAGATACCTATTAGGTCCATAAAATACCATATAGCATATATTCAACACAAAAAACAGCGACAATTTGTTGTTGACAAAGGGCAGCTGGACATAGAAAGGGCGAACCAGAGCAGCGCACAGAAACGCCGTTTCCCTTCCCGCCGGAGCGGGACCTATTGATCTACTTGCACTTTGAGGTGCTTTCGAACTGCTAGGTGGGCAGGAGCAGGGACCGAGCAATGGGAGCTCACCCCGTCATTGCGGGGATTCGAACCGCCAATCTTCTGATCGGCAAGCCCTAGGCTCTGTGGTTTAGACCACAGCGCCACCCGCGTCCCTGACATTCCCCTATATATTGCATGAAGCTAGTTAGATTCGTTAGAGTTAAGCAATCCATTCTAGCTTGTCCAGATTGGATTGTTCCTGGTAAATTCCCCTTTAATCCCTCTTAAAAAGAATAAAGGCACAACAGCCTTCTCTTAAAAGTAATAAGAGGTTTACTTACATTCAGTTCACAGTTTGATCCTGAAGGCAGGCTTTAGCTTGTACTTTAGCTGAGAGCCAGCAGACAGCAAAAGAACATCAAAATGGAACAAGGCGAAACAGAAAAAGGAGAAGGGTCAAGAGAGGAAGATGGCTGTGTGACCAGCCCTTTTACGGGGTCTCACTGTGGGATGTGATACGTAAGTAGCAGTCAAGTACAACATTCCTTGTTTTCCTAGAGTGGCCATGCTGGGGAATGTTTGGTCCAGCCAGTCGAAAACTTCCTGTTTCCTCCTGGCTGGAGCATCCTTCCTTTGCACGGGACTAGAGGTCGGCGTGGCCTTACCTGTCCAGGTAACAAAAGGACAAGGCACGCAACACTCACTCTCTCTCTTTGACTTCCTCTGTCGTTGGAGCAGCTTTTAGGTAGAAATGCTCTTTCAGCCAACAGAGGACACTGGGATTATCCCTAGATGGGATAGATCCACATGTATATACTTTGTAACCAAGTCTACCTTCAGGGATCCAACTGTGAACTGATGATGTGAGTAAACTTATTTTATATACTTTACACAAGATGGTGGCGTGTTTATTCTTTTAAGAGGGATATAAGGGAACATAAAGGTAAAGGGACCCCTGACCATTAGGTCCAGTTGTGACCGACTCTGGGGTTGCGGCGCTCATCTCGCTTTATTGGCCGAGGGAGCCGGTGTACAGCGTCCGGGCCAGTATGACTAAGCCGCTTCTGGCGAACCAGAGCAGCGCACAGAAATGCCATTTACCTTCGTGCCGGAGCGGTACCTATTTATCTACTTGCACTTTGACGTGCTTTCGAACTGCTAGTTTGGCAGGAGCAGGGACTGAGCAACGGGAGCTCACCCCGTGGTGGGGATTCGTACCGCCGACCTTCTGATGGGCAAGCCCTAGACTCTGTGGTTTAACCCACAGCGCCACCCACGTCCCATAAGGGAACTTACCAGGAACCTAATAGCAAGAGGCTCACACGAGCCTGCAACCAGTTATCCACTGTGCGTTTAAAAGGGGAATGTGAAATTCTGCTAAGTAAAGGGACTTGCTAGTGCAAGTTAGGAAGGATATTAATAAACAATATATCCTCTCCTGCCTCCCAGGGTCACGCCCATCTACCTGGTCACACGCAGGGAGAGGATGCTACAGACCAGGTGTGACAGGAAGTCCACTCTAGGCAAACAGGAAGTGTTGTACTCGACTGCTTTCTGCCATGTTACATCCCACACCTTTGGGCGCCTTAACGCAACCGATAGCCAGGTGAAAACGAGCCTGGCACCTGGCTAATTCCGAACACCAGTTGGAGACCCCAGTTTGGGAAACAGCTCTGTTTGAAAGGGATGGAGCAATAGCTCAATAGGAAAAATGCAGTTTCCTGCATTCTACTACAGTGCGGAAGAATATTTTGTGACTCTAACTAGGACTGGTTCCATCCAGCTGTGTTTCCCTCGTCCCTCAATGCCTCTCAACATGGCTCTTCAGATCTCCCTCAACGTCGCAATTTTAACTGCAGGACACCAGCTTTCTGTTCCATTCGCCTCCTCTGTTAGGTTATTTTCCCACCAACGGAGATTATTTTATTTTAAAGGTGCATTCTTTTTTGGGGGAGGGGGGCCTGTTGTTTCTTTTGTGGATCCGCAACTTCTTTACAGCGGCGGAGCCAAGGGGTGTGGGGAAGAGAAAATGAAATCAAGGAGAGGGGTGGAAGAAAGAAAGGGGGGAATTTTCAAGCCTGTATACTGCTAGATGAAATGAATAGGCCAGAAATCTTAAAAAAAATAAATAAATAAATAAATAAATTCAGCGAAGCTCAATCGATATCAGGCACAAAACAGCAAGCAGGGATATTGACAAACACATCTCCTAGACCCCCCAATCTGGGAGGGAAGAAAATGGGGGGGGGTGAGAGAGAAGGGAGGGGGAGGGAGAAAACTGTTGCAAGGAAGGACAAAGGGAAGGGAAAATAAGGCAGGGAAAGAAATAGAGGTCTGAGCTGGGAGGGTTTTCATGCAAACAAATCTATGTGTGTGTGTGTATCCTTTGTTTGTGTATGTATAGTTGAACAGAGTAGAAATCTGAGCTGCGAATGGAAAATATATACCGTTTTTTTCGCCCCATAGGACGCACCGGCCCATAAGGCGCACCTAGTTTTTTTGGGGGGAAATAAAGGGGGGGGAATTATTTTTTTTTTCCCCAGGCACTGGGCTGGGGCGGGGGAAGCCTGAGCTTCCCCGGACCCCAGCCCCCAGAACAGGCAACTCTCCGCAAGCCGTGGGAGCCCAGCGCCGGGCTTCCACCGCTTGTGGAGAGTTGCGCGAAGCCTGGAGAGTCCGAGAGCGATGGCGAAGTTGCGCACAGCTTCGCCATCGCTCTCGGAGCTTGCGGGGCTGGGGGCGGGGGAAGCCCGAGCTTCCCCCAACCCCAGCCCCCAGAATGGGTCCGGGAGCTTGCTTGGCTGGGGGGGATAGCTTCCTGAAGCCTGGAGAGCGAGAGGGGTCAGTGCGCACCGACCCCTCTCGCTCTCCAGGCTTCAGCGAAAGCCTGCATTCGCCCCATAGGACGCACACACATTTCCCCTTCATTTTTGGAGGGGGGAAAGTGCGTCCTATAGGGCGAAAATTACAGTACACACAAGGACTCGCTCTAAGGGCTTTATCCAGAATTAATCCTAAGTGAGCAAGCCAACAGAAATTGGCCGGCGTGGCTAAACCAAGCCCATTGAGGTCAATGGTTCTAGAATGGTGATGGCTCCAACCCATAATATCCTCTCTCTCCCTGGGCGTCTGTGAATGTCTGTGCACGACACACAGAATCTCATGAGGAAGAGAGCGGAGGGGTTAGGATGCATACAAGGGAAGGGAGTTTAAAAGGCTTGCCTGGAGATTCGCTGCAAAAATCTGTGCAAGGTACACACAGAAGGGTCTGCGTGTGGCTGGAAAGGGAGAATGTAAAAAAAAAGAAAGAAACAGCTGCTTAGAGATGCATCTGGGTCTTTTCAAACCCAAATATACATTTGGGAACACATTTCTTCATTTTTCTTTCTTTAAAAAAACCCCCAGTTACGGGTTCCATCTCGCCAGCTGTGTATGTGGTCCAAAGGTCTGTCTGAAGGGGCCTGCTGTGGATTAAATGAGTGAGTTCCTCACCATGCAAGTACAATAGGTAAAGGGTAAAAGGACCCCTGACCGTTAGGTCCAGTCATGGCCGACTCTTGGGTTGCGCCGCTCATCTGGCTTTACTGGCCGAGGGAGCCGGCGTACAGCTTCCGGGTCATGTGGCCAGCAGGACGAAGCCGCTTCTGGCGAACCAGAGCAGCGCATGGAAACGCCATTTACCTTCCTGCCAGAGTGGTACCTATTTATCTACTTGCACTTTGACGTGCTTTCGAACTGCTAGGTTGGCAGGAGCAGGGACTGAGCAACGGGAGCTCACCCCGTTGCGGGGATTCGAACCGCCGACCTTCTGATCGGCAAGCCCTAGGCTCTGTGGTTTAACTCACAGCACCACCCGCGTCCCATTATATATATAATAAATGTTCATAAATGTACCAACCAAGCACGTACATAGATATGTGGACCACATGTCTGGAGCAGCACAGGAAGACCGCCCTGAAACCGTTTTGACTCCCAAACTGACCAGATGTTTTCTCTGCAAGGAGGGAGGGGGTGAGGGAACCTTCCCATTGTCTCAGGAATTGGGTAATCACCATCTCAAAGGAATGGGTAGACTACCAGGAAAGGCCACCAGATAAGGCATTATCAGATAACCTGGCAGACAGGAGGTAAACAACGCACTCAAATTTCTGTTGTAGACCGCCTTTTCTGTGTTTGTAGAAGGAAGAAAACCGAGTGAGGCTTGGACAAAGGGGTCGGCCTCTTTTCTTTGGCCTTAGCCCCACCCCTGGGGTGTCCGTCCACTGTCCTCCCTGGCCGAGGGCGGGTCAAAGGTCGGTCCAAGCAGGTGGGAGGCACCTGCCCAGGTGAGCTCCGCTCGGTGCCTCAAACCCAGCCCACCTGTGGGGAAGGGAGGGCGGAAATTGTGGGGGGTGGTCTTGGGTTACACCCCTTCTGTGATGTATGTATGATGTATGGAGGGGTGGTCCTGAGCTACAGGGGAGGCAATTTCAAAAGTCTATATAAGAGCTTGCACACCTATGTTCTCGGTTCCTCTCCTCCCTCCCTGCGTGGGGTGAGTGGGAATCCTGTTGCAACAGTTTAATAAAGATCAGGCTTACTAGCTACTTTGCTTCTCAATATTCTCTGGTTGGCTTCTTATTTTCTCCTGTTGTTGTTGTTTAGTCGTTTAGTGGTGTCCGCCTCTTTGTGACCCCCTGGACCAGAGCACGCCAGGCCCTCCTGTCTTCCACTGCCTCCCCCAGTTTGGTCAAACTCATGCTGGTAGCTTCGAGAACACTGTCCCACCATCTCGTCCTCTGTCGTCCCCTTCTCCTTGCGCCCTCCATCTTTCCCAACATCAGGGTCTTTTCCAGGGAGTCTTCTCTTCTCAGGAGGTGGCCAAAGTCTTGGAGCCTCAGCTTCAGGATCTGTCCTTCCAGTGAGCACTCAGGGCTGATTTCCTTCAGAATGGAGAGGTTTGATCTTCTTGCAGTCCATGGGACTCTCCAGAGTCTCCTCCAGCACCATCATTCAAAAGCATCAATTCTTCGGCCATTGGCCTTCTTGATGGTCCAGCTCTCACTTCCATACATCACTATATTTTCTCCTATGGGTAGAAAACGTACTTAAGGACTCTATACGGGCTCTTGGGTACCCCATAAGGGAAGAAGGGCAGATTTTGTTTATAACAGAGGGTATGACTCGAACCCATGACAGGCCATTGTTGTTGAGCTTTTTTGGTGTTTGGGGGGGGTGGGGGTGGAATTCGTCCATAAAAGGCAAACAGTGATACTCAAGGACACAGTTCCTGCTTCTGTTGGCAACAACCCGGACGTTTTGACGGTTTTCTGAAATTCCTCCAGGATGCTAAATTCGCCATTTGAATTCCAGACGTGGCAACCCTAACCTGGAGAAGTTGTGGACTCTCCCTCTCCCTCTGCCATGGATGCTTTAGCTGCGATTCCTGCATTGCAAAGGCGGGTTGGGATGGATGACCTCTGGGGTCATTTTATGACTGAGCGTTGGAGAACCTCCTTGGCCCGCAGAAGGTTCCAGGTGCGATTCCTGGAGTTTGCAGGAAGGGCTGGGAAAATCCTGCAGCCTGAGGCCCTCCATTGTCAAGCTCGATGAACCAGCGGTTTGCTTCGGTATGTGACAGCCGGTTAGCTTCCTATTAGATCAGCCATTCCTTCATGAGGACTAGTTTATTGCTTAATTTTTTTAAGGGAGAGCATCTATAGCTCCATGGTAGATCTCTTTTGCATGCAAAAGGTCCCAGGTCCCCTGCTTGGGGGTCTTCAGGGAGTGCCAGAAAGCCCCCCCACCTGGGCCTTTGGATAATAATAATAATAATAATAATAATAATAATAATAATAATAATAATTTATTTATATCCCGCCCTCCCCAGCTGAAGCCGGGCTCAGAGTTGCTAACAACAGTAAAATATACAACATGCAAAAATCATTTCATTATAAAATCAGTTCAAATTAATATATAATCCAAATAAAAATAACCCCAGTAACCCAATACATTTTGAAACAAGTGGCTTCCTGCAAAGGATCCTGGGAACTATGGCATGTGAAGGGTGTTGGGAATTGTAGTTCTTTGAGGGGGGACCCACAGTTCCCAGGATTCTTTGAGGGGAAGTCATATACTTTAAAGATATGGGGTTTGTGGGGGGTAGCTCTGGTGAGATCTCCGCCCCGAGCAGTCTAAAAGGAGCGCGGAGTTGTGCTGCACGGGAGAACGGGCCCCCATTCGCCCAGCCAGCTTTCACACGTGCGGCTAAACACGCGTGTTGGCCGGGCTGTGAACGTTCTAACACAGGGCGGAGGTCTGACAGCCGAATGGAAACCTCGTTGTTAACCTTCCCAGCCTCTTGCGCACGGACGCGCAAGCCCCACCCCGTGAGAAAATAACCCACTCCGCGTCGCCTCTGCCCTTAAATCGAATTGACGCCCAACTACTCAATCCCGCCAAGCCAAGCGAGGTATTAAACGCAGCATTTGATGTCAGGCGAAGAATTTACGAGGCGGTCGATCTTATTTTCGCAACCTTCTCCCACACAGGGAGAGCTTCAGGGAATCTTTCTTGGAACCACCTATCCAATCGACTGCATCATCCGCTTGATATTCGTTCATTTGGGTGTCGCGGGTTCGAGTCCCGCGTCGGACAAAAATATTCCCGCATTGCCCCTGGACATTTACCCAGGAGTCAGCTCCACCGGACACAGTGAATTTTACTTCTGAGTAAATATCTACAGTCTCGCTCTGTCATTTGAGGAGACTTTTGCCACTACAATAATTGGGATCCTATTTCCTAGTTCCAATCCAGCTGTGAATTTATATATATATAAAATATATAATATATATATAAAATATACATACATATATAAATTTTAGGGTTCTTATAATTTTTTCGCTCCCACCTCCCCGCCCGCTTTTCCTTCTGAAAGACAAAACACGCATAGTAACACACACCCTGTAAAAAATAAATAAATCTATTTTTATCTGGGATGGGGGGCAAAATATATAATTTATATATGAATTTATAATTTATATATAAATTCACAGCTGGATTGGAACAAGGAAATAGGATCTCAATTATTGTAGTGGCAAAAGTCTCCCCAAATGACAGAGCGAGACTATAAATATTTACTCAGAAGTAAATTTCACTCTGTCTGGTGGAGCTGACTCCTGGGTAAATGTCCCACGCTCAGTGGCGTTTACCCCTGAGTTCACGTTTATAACTTTGTGCTGCGAATCGGATTGGAACCACTTTCGTTTAATCCGGATTTACCGTTTCCCTTGGAAGTCTGGGATTTTTTCTTTTCTTTCAAAAATACATTTTATATATATATTAAAACCCTCTACAAAAAACCGCAGAAACGGTAAATCCGGGTTCGAGGGGCGGCGGCGGGATATTCATCTAGAGATTTACTGGGCGCGTTTGGTTTTAAGAAAGAATGAGAATTTTCTGTGTGTGTGTGTTTGCAAAAAAATAAAACACAAGATCCTTTTATTTTGTCATTGTTTTGTAACGATTCATTTTAGCTTTTAAAAAATTATATTTTGTACATCGCTGTGGAACATACCTTGAAGGCGAATAATAATAATAATAATAATAATAATAATAATAATAATAATAATAATAATAATAATAATAATTATTTCAGCGTAATCTCTCGGAACTGCTTTTAACGAGTCCCACTCCCCCAGCCGTGACAGTATCTCGTTTCGATTCTCTCAAACGCCAACCACCTCGCTCCAGATGCAAATCTAGGAGCCACTCCGGATTCGTTTTCCGTTCACACGGAAACAGGTCCAGGCGTCGGATCCACTCGGAAGTTCCAAATTAACCGAGCGAGAAGCTCTTTCGGGCGAAATCTTCTTTGGGAACCAGATTTTTTCTCTCTCTCTCCCCACCCCTGTTCAAGAAATATAAATAAATATCTCAAAATTTTGACTTGCCAGCGTTTGGATGCTGGCGGGGGCGGGGAAGAGGATAGGCTTTAAGCCTTGGCTAATTTGCTCCCCCGTGCATTCATTATAAATAGAAATATCCCCCAGAACCTCAGCTTTCCCAATCTATTAGCGGGACTTAATTATGATAAATAATTAACGGATAAATCTTTGCTTGCTGTTCCACAGGGCTTGTCAAATTCATATCAGGATTTCCATTTAATTCCCTCGCAGCTAAGTAAGAGGCCGTTTCTCGCTCGCCGGTTTGAGCCACTTAGTTTCAAGAAAGATTTCTTTCTCTTACTCTGCTACTTCCCCTTCCTTCCTTCCTTCCTTCCTTCCTTCCTTCCTTCCTTCCTTTTCCTTCCTTCCTTCCTTCCTTCCTTCCTTCCTTCCTACCTTCCTACCTTCCTTCCTTCCTTTTCCTTCCTTCCTTCCTTCCTTCCTTCCTTCCTTCCTTCCTTCCTTCCTTCCTTCCTTCCTTCCCCTTCCTTCCTTCCTTCCTTCCTTCCTTCCTTCCTTTTCCTTCCTTCCTTCCTTCCTTCCTTCCTTCCTTCCTTCCTTCCTTCCTTTTATTTCATCTCCTTTTATTTCCCCTCCTTCCTTCCTTTATTCCCCTTTCTCCCTTCCAGGGTTGGCAACTCAAATCAAATCTTGGGGGCCCTTACTTCATCAATAACAAGACGTAGCTCATGTACATCATTTGAATGGCAGTGCCCATCAACTTTGGGGCCGTGGCTCCCTCAAATATTTTATTGGGGAGGGGGAAGGGACCTCAGCCCTGAGGAACTGGCTCCTATGCTTCCTTCCTTCCTTCCTTCCTTCCTTCCTTCCTTCCTTCCTTCCTTCCTTCCTTCCCTCTCTCTCTCTCTCTCTCTCTCTCTCTCTCTCTGTTCCTCCCTCCCTCCCTTCTTCCCTCCCTTCCTTTCCCCTTCCTTCCTTCCTTCCTTCCTTCCTTCCTTCCTTCCTTCCTTCCTTCCTCTCTCTCTCTCTCTCTCTTGCTTCTTTTCTCCCTCCTTCCATTTTCTCTTTCTTTCTTTCTTTCTTTCTTTCTTTCTTTCTTTCTTTCTTTCTTTCTTTCTTTCTCCCTCTCTCTCTCTCTCTCTCCTTCTCTCTTTCTCTCTTTCTCTCTCTCTTTCTTTCTTTCTTTCTTTTCCTCCCTCCCTCCCTCCCTCCCACCACCACCCAACCTCTTCCCTCCGACTTCCTTCTTCTCCCCGTTGCCCCTGGAACCTTCTGGGGGAGAGATAACAGAGCCTGAAAACTTCTCCGGGTGACCTCTGAATCAATTTGAAAAAGCTCATTTAACTGATAAGTCCTGAAAGCCCCAGAACTAATTTGAAAATATACCTATTAAAATCCCATCGATGGTGCCAGAGCGAGGCTGCGAGAGCCCTGAGAGGGCGAAGGCCCAGCCGCCCTGTCTGCTAGGACCCATGGGCAGAAATGGTCAACAAAGAAATTATACCTTTGTTGGGGAGCGTTGGGGAAAGAAAGAAAGGAAAAAAGAAGAATTATGAGGGTTGAAGGCTACAGAGGGCTCTCTGGTGTTCCTTCCTAATGGAGTAGGCTGGGCCAAAAGCTATTCATTTCCCCCGGGAACCAGGGAGACAGAATATTGAATTTTAAGTAAATCCAATATGTTATAATTTGGCGCAGTTTTAACGGTTAGGCTGGAAAGCGGTGATTCAAGGGTCATAAGCTTCGAGGGAGTCAGGCCAGTGGTCCGCCAAACTCAGTACTGTCCACATGGATCGGCAGGGTTTTCCAGGGTCTCAGACAGGGGTTCTCGCCCACCACTACTGGGTGATGTTGCTGGGAACTGAGCTCGGCATGCAGAGCGAGCGCTATACAACTCTGCGATTCCCTTAAATATATTGCAAGACCCTAGTCCTCATGGTCCGTATAGTTAAAGCCATGGTTTTCCCAGTAGTGATGTATGGAAGTGAGAGCTGGACCATCAAGAAGGCTGATGGCCGAAGAATGGATGCTTTTGAATTCTGGTGCTGGAGGAGACTCTGGAGAGTCCCATGGACTGCAAGAAGATCAAACCTCTCCATTCTTCAGGAAATCAGCCCTGACTGCTCACTGGAAGGACAGATTGTGAAGCTGAGGCTCCAAGACTTTGGCCACCTCATGAGAAGAGAAGACTCCCTGGAAAAGACCCTGATGTTGGGAAAGATGGAGGGCACATCTGTTTGGAGTGGCGGGCAGGGAGGGTCTCATCCTGCATACCAGATGGAGCCGCCCGACAGCCGCCCTGGAACACAGAATTGACCTGCGCCTCCATGGACAGCTGTGAGTCCAAAATGACTCCCAGGCTGCAGGTGATGCTCTGTATGGGGAAATTTCCTGTATGGGGAAATTGCATCGTAAAGACGACGGGATATATATATATATGCAAGTGTGCTAGCAGTATGCTTTGCCGTAGCTACTGATTTCCACCGCAGTTATTAATGACCCAACCTGGGCCTGTGTGCCAGGAGACAGGCAAGTTTTGCTGATTGAATGAAAATTGGAAAACCCGTTAATACCTCAAGCGATATAGATCATCTGGAAGAAGATTTAAGCTCAGCCCGGGAGTGACGGATGGGTTTTAACACCTCTCGGATCTTTAAATTATATCTATCATAAAGCCCAAAGCACGACGTGTCTCACCTAGGATGATGTTAGAGGTTGGGCGCGTGATGATGTGCTTGAGACCTTCAGATGGGGCCAGCTCTCTAACTCTGGGTCCAGACATGATGGGGATGAGCTGCCTGGGCCTTCCCCAACCCGGTTTTGGACTGAATGGATCGGTTTGATATTCTTGCAGTCCATGGGACTCTCAAGAGTCTCCTCCAGCACCAGAATTCAAAAGCATCAGTTCTTCGGCGATCAGCCTTCTTGATGGTCCAGCTCCCACTTCCATACATCACTACTGGGAAAACCATAGCTTTATGGAATGTTGTTGTTTAGTCGTTTAGTCATGTCCGCCTCTTCGTGACCACCTGGACCAGAGCATGCCAGGCACTCCTGTCTTCCACTGCCTCCTGCAGTTTGGTCAAACTCATGCTGGTAGCTTTGAGAACACTGTCCCACCATCTCGTCCTCTATCGTACCCTTCTCCTTGTGCACTCCATCTTTCCCAACATCAGGGTCTTTTCCAGGGGGTCTTCTCTTCTCATGAGGTGGCCAAAGTACTGGAGCCTCAGCTTCAGGATCTGTCCTTCCAGTGAGCGCTCAGGGCTGATTTCCTTCTGAATGGAGAGGTTGGATCTTCTTGCAGTCCATGGGACTCTCAAGAGTCTCCTCCAGCACCAGAATTCAAAAGCATCCATTCTTTGGCGATCTGCCTTCTTTATGGTCCAGCTCCCACTTCCATACATCACTACTGGGAAAACCAGAGCTTTATGTAATAAAGGTAAAGCGACCCCTGACCATTAGGTCCAGTCGTGACCGACTTGGGTTGCAGTGCTCATCTCACTTTACTGGCCGAGGGAGCCGGCGTATAGCTTCCGGGTCACGTGGCCAGCAGGACTAAGCCGCTTCTGGTGAACCAGAGCAGTGCACTGAAACGCCATTTACCTTCCCGCTGGAGCAGTACCTATTTATCTACTTGCACTTTGACGTGCTTTCGAACTGCTAGGTTGGCAGGAGCAGGGACCGAGCAACGGGAGCTCACTCCGTTGCAGGGATTCGAACCGCTGACTTTCTGATCGGCAAGTCCTAGGCTCTGTGGTTTAACCCACAGCGCCACCCGTGTCCAGCTTGATGTAATAGGACGTCCCTATTTTCATGGGAGAAATATCGTCGGGTATGTGAGGTTGCCACCCTGAGCTAGAAAAGAGGGCGATTGCAGCTGTCGGTGTCAGCCAGCAGTCGAGGAACAATAAACCTGACACAGGATTGGCAAAGCCATCCCCACCGCTTGCCTTTCACGCCTCTTAACAAGCGTATCTGATGCGTATAACAAGCTCCTGGCCAGCCGGGCGAAATTCTTGGGTCCCTGGCTCCCATTTCTGATGGCGAGATTGATGGGGAAACATTTCCTCCTGGCTTCCCCATAAACCTGCGGCTGGCCTGGCTCTCCTGTTAGAATCACCCTAAGCCAAAGCCATTCATTAGAGGCGTCAATCGATGTGGTGGGTGTTTTTTTTTTATTTTTACGATTATTCTCGTGCTCCCCGCACCAAGTGCATTCCAAGGCCGGGGCTTGGAAATATGTCAGCGTAATTGGAGGCAAGGAGATGCGCACTGCACCCGAGTAGATTTGATTCTGCGTGTTGGTGTTTGCTTGATCGTTAAGAATCATGGAACTGTAGACTTTGGAGGGACCCCCAAAGGTCCTCTAGCCCAACCCACTGCCATGCAGGAATCGCAGATTAAGCGTCCATGACAGTTGTAGACTTAGGAGGGACCCTCAGAGGTCCTCTATCCCAACCCGCTGCCATGCAGGAATCACAGATTAAGCGTCCATGACAGTCGAAGGCTTCTCTTTTCCTGGTTTCACCGTAGAACTAATCCTTTGAACTAATGTTTGTGGCAGCTGAACTCACCTTGGATTTGCCTAGGTAATTACAGTATAATCTTTCTTGGGGGTGGGTTATTCTTCATCATTAATCTGCAGAACTCACTCCCACAGGGGGCAGAGATAAGCCCCTCCACCAAATAATAATAATAATAATAATAATAATAATAATAATAATAATAATTTACTATTTATACCCCGCCCATCTGGCTGGGCTTCCCCAGCCACTCTGGGCGGCTTCCAAAAGAATATTAAAATACTATAATACATCAAACATTAAAAGCTTCCCGAAACAGGGCTGCCTTCAGATGTCTTCTAAAAGCCTGGTAGTTGTTCTCTTTGACATCTGGTGGGAGGGAGTTCCACAGGGAGGGCGCCACTACTGAGAAGGCCCTCTGCCTGGTTCCCTGTAACTTGGCTTCTCGCAGTGAGGGAGGTAAAGGGACCCCTGACCATTAGGTCCAGTCATGGCCAACTCTGGGGTTGCGGCGCTCATCTCGCTTTACTGGCCAAGGGAGCCGGCGTACAGCTCCCGGGTCATGTGGCCAGCAGGACTAAGCCGCTTCTGGCGAACCAGAGCAGCGCACGTAAACGCCGTTTACCTTCCCGCCGGAGCGGTACCTATTTATCTACTTGCGCTGGTGTGCTTTCGAACTGCTAGGTTGGCAGGAGCAGGGACCGAGCAACGGGAGCTCACCCCGTCATTGCGGGGATTCGAACCGCTGACCTTCTGATCGGCAGGTCCTAGGCTCTGTGGTTTAACCCGCAGCGCCACCCGCATCACCCTTACTGTGATGTTAATAACCCACGAAGGTCGGCTCCTTTCCTGCCAGGAGATGGGAGAGGAAAGAGAAATCCCTGGGAAATCTGTTTCGAATCTCCTGCGTGGGCACGACACTTGGAGCAGCATCCCAGAGAGAGATTCTTCCGATCTGCCCGTCTCAGGTGCCGCTGGCAAGCGTCCCAGTGGCGCTGCTGACATCTCTCCAGCCTCATCAAAAAACCCCGACTTGGAGTAACAAGCAATCAATTCCCCTGTTAAGCTGTCGAAATATTTAACAGATATTACGGCTAATGGGCTCAGGGAGGGGGGGAGAGAGAGAGAGAGACAAACCTCAAGCAAAGGGAGAGGGATGATGCAAAGAGGTCTTCGCAGTGGAAAGGCAGAAGAAGAAGGCTCTCCTTTAGAAGGGTGAACATGGCCTGCGCTTTCCGCCTGCCCCGCTGCCCTTCGGGTGTATCTCTGTGGTGTTTGGGAAGCCCTCCTTCCTTGTGACCATCTCTGGTCAGAAGCTGTTTGTGGTGAAGAGGCAGAACAGCGTCCGGAAGCCTGTGATCATCTGAATTTGACCTTCCTGCTTCTGTTACTCTGTGACTTTGGGAGTGGGGGACTCAAGGAGAGTTGGGGTGCAGGAACAAAGCACCTTTTATGTACGCATGTGTTGATACTGGGTCACAAGAAGGCTGGAGGCTCCTTGGATGCGTTGTAAGGTAAAGGTAAAGGGACCCCTGACCATTAGGTCCAGTCGTGGCTGGCTCTGGGGTTGCGGCACTCATCTTGCTTTACTGGCTGAGGGAGCCGGCGTACAGCTTCCGGGTCATGTGGCCAGCATGACTAAGCCGCTTCTGGCGAACCAGAGCAGCGCACGAAAACGCCGTTTACCTTCCCGCCGGAGTGGTACCTATTTATCTACTTGCACTTTGACGTGCTTTCGAACTGCTAGGTTGGCAGGAGCAGGGACCGAGCAACAGGAGCTCACCCTGTCATTGCGGGGATTCGAACTGCCGACCTTCTGATCGGCAAGTCCTAGGCTCTGTGGTTTAACCCACAGTGCCACCCGCGTTGTACATTCTGCTTAAAGGCTTCATGCCGCTGGGAGTTTGCTCCATATAGCTGTGGGCATGATGGCGGTATGTGAAATAAAGTTATTTGAAAAGAGAAAAAAAGAAAAAGAAAAAAAAAGAAGGGAGAGCGCTGAGGTCAAGGCCTTGGTAAGCCAGGGCCTGGCTGGAGCGATGGGTTGGGGTGGGGGAATAGGCGCCAAGGGGGGCAAAGAGCTTGTCTAAAAGGCTCTGTCACCAGAACAGGCCATGGGTGTGTGAGAGCGGCACCCAATTATTCTTTCTCCTCTCTCCTTCCTTGGAGGTTTCTAAGCACAGGTTGGATGGACACCTGTCAGGGATGCTTCAGCTGAGATGCCTTGCCTCGGCCCAGTATCCCTGAAGGAGCGTCTCCACCCCCATCGTTCTGCCCGGACACTGAGGTCCAGCTCCGAGGTCCTTCTGGCGGTTCCCTCCTTGCGAGAAGCGAGGTTACAGGGAATCAGACACGGGGACTTCTCGGTGGTGGTGCCTGCCCTGTGGAACGCCCTCCCATCAGATGTCAAAGTGATAAACAACTACCTGACATTCAGAAGACATCTTAAGGCAGCCCTGTTCAGGGAAGTTTTTAATGTGTGACATTTTAGTGTATTTTTGGTCTCTGTGGAAGCCGCCCAGAGTGGCTGGGGAAACCCAGCCAGATGGGTGGGGTATAAATAATAAATTATTATTATTATTATTATTATTATTATTATTATTATTATTATTGCATTGCAACGGGGGGGTTGGGCTAGGGGGGGTCCCTTCCAACTCTACAATTCTATGGTTCTATGGTAGGCAACTTAAGGCCCGGGGGCCGGATGCGGCCCAATCGCCTTCTCAATCCAGCCCACGGACGGTCTGGGAATCAGCGTGTTTTTACATGGGTAGAATGTGTGCTTTTATTTAAAATGCAACTCTGGGTTATTTGTGGGGCACAGGAATTCATTCATTCCCCCCCTTCAAAATATAGTCCGGCCCCCCACAAGGTCTGAGGGACAGTGGACCGGCCCCCTGCTGAAAAAGTTTGCTGACCCCTGTATTAGAACCTCTCTGTCTTATCCGTATCGAACTTCAGTTCAGGCAAGCAAGTCTGGGGAACCACCTGCTACTAGAACATGGGTAAGCAAACTAAGGCCTGGGGGCCGGATCCGGCCCAATCGCCTTCTCAATCCGGCCCGCGGACAGTCCAGGAACCGGTGTGTTTTTACATGAGTAGAATGTGTGTTTTTATTTCAAAGGCATCTCTGGGTTATTTGTGGGGCCTGCCTGGTGTTTTTGCATGAGTAAAAGGAGTGGGTGCCACCACCAAGAAGGCCCTCTGCCCGGTTCCCTGTAACCTCGCTTCTCGCAGTGAGGAAACCACCAGAAAGTCATCGGGAGATGGACCCCGGTGTCCGGGGTGGAGACGCTCCTTCAGGGATACTGGGCCTTTGAGGCCGTTTAGGGCTTTCAAGGTCAGCACCAACCCTTTAAATTGTGTTTGGAAACGTCCTGGGAGCCAATGTAGGTATTTAAGGGTTCGTAATGAGTTCTGGTAGACAGCATCTTAAAAAGCAGAGGCATCACCATGCCAACAAAGGTGCGTATAGTTAAAGCCATGGTTTTCCCAGTAGTGATGTATGGAAGTGAGAGCTAGACCATCAAGAAGGCTGATGGCTGGAGAATGGATGCTTTTGAATTCTGGTGCTGGAGGAGACTCTTGAGAGTCCCATGGACTGCAAGAAGATCCAACCTCTCCATTCGGAAGGAAATCAGCCCTGAGTGCTCACTGGAAGGACAGATCCTGAAGCTGAGGCTCCAAGACTTTGGCCACCTCAGAAGAAGAGAAGGCTCCCTGGAAAAGACCCTGATGTTGGGAAAGATGGAGGGCACAAGGAGAAGGTGACGACAGAGGACGAGATGGTGGGACAGTGTTCTCGGAGCTACCAGCATGAGTTTGACCAAACTGGGGGAGGCAGTGGAAGACAGGAGGGCCTGGCGTGTTCTGGTCCAGGGGGTCACCAAGAGACGGACACGACTAAATGACTAAACAACAACAAAAATGAGTTCTGCACCTCTTTTTTCTGCAAAAACAGCACTGCACGCAACCATACAAACAATAACAAAGGCACTGCAAGCAGTATGTTCAGCACACACACAAACACCGCAGATGGCAGGGGTGTAGATTGACCAAGATTTTAAGGGGAGTTTGCACAGCCCGATGAGAACGAAGAGCGATTCATGTCATCATCAAGGCATTCTGGCCCCAACATCTTTTGTTCTTAAAGCTACTTCTGGGGGTTTCAATAAAATTGACAGGTTCGGAGGAATCATTGGTCCATCCAGGGTTCTCCGTTGTCCCACCTCCCCTTTCTCCGCCCACCAGAGTGTCCAGAGAAGTTGGGGTGGCAGCAGGTGGTGGACGGGGGTGGGGTGGAGAAACGATGTTTGGAGGGGGGGGCAGGAGGAGTCCTGCAGCTGCAGCGAGGCTGCTTGTGGGAAGAGAAATTTGATTGGAAATCTATCAGCTCCTTCTTGTGATTTATGGGTTCTTTGCCAGCAGAAACAGCTCCAGATGGGGGTTATTTTTTAAAGGGCGATGCCAGGAAGTTTCCCAGTTCCCAAGCGCTACACGATCCATCCATTTGATATCAGAAAGGAGCGTTCTTTCCTTCTCTCTCTGTCTCTATCTCTCTGCACCCCACGGCAATCAAATCCTGGTATGCTCTTGACTGCTGTAATGTGCTTTTCGTGGGGCTGCCCTTTGCATCTGGTCCGGAAGTTGCAATCAGATTGAGGTTGAATCCTGACAAGACAGAAGGACTGTTTTTTGGGGGACAGGAGGCGGGCAGGTGTGGGGGACTTCCTGGTCCTGAATGGGGTAACTGTGCCCCTGAAGGAACCAGGTGCGCAGCCTGGGAGTCATTTTGGACTCACAGCTGTCCATGGAGGTGCAGGTCAATTCTGTGTCCAGGGCGGCTGTCTCCCAGCTCCATCTGGTATGCAAGCTGAGACCCCACCTGCCCGCAGGCTGTCTCGCCAGAGTGGTGCATGCTCTGGTTATCTCCAGCTTGAACTACTGCCATGCGCTCTATGTGGGGCTGCCTTTGAAGGGGACCCGGAAACTGCAACTAATCCAGAATGCGGCAGCCAGACTGGTGATTGGGAGCAGATGCCGAGACCATGTAACACTGGTCCTGAAAGACCTACATTGGCTCCTAGGACATTTCCAAGCACAATTCAAAGTGTTGGTGCTGACCTTGAAAGCCCTAAATGGCCCAGTAGACCTGAAGGAGCATCTCCACCCCAGACACCGGGGTCCCTCTCCTGAGGGCCTTCTGGCAGTTCCCTCCCTGCGAGAAGCGAGGTTACAGGGAACCAGGCAGAGGGCCTTCTCGGTGGTGGCGCCCTCCCATCAGATGTCAAGGAGATAAACAACTACCTGACTTTTAGAAGACATCTGAAGGCAGCCCTGTTTAGGGAAGTTTTTTAATGTTTGATGTTTTATCGTGTCTTTAATATTCTGTTGGGAGCTGCCCAGAGTGGCTAGGGAAACCCAGCCAGATGGGCGGAGTATAAATAATAAATTATAATTATTATAGCTGTGCAATTCTATGATTCTGTGAGTAAAACCTAGTTGATTCCCCGTACTTTGTTTTTTTTAAATAGTAGGCGGGTGTGTGATCTATCCCTGAAAATGGGCGACTGTTATTCCTAGTGGTTCTTTCCAACTTCTTTCCGTTTAGAGAGCCTCTTCTGTGTCTCCATCTATCCTTCTCCTTGCCTCCCTCCTCCTCCTCCTCCTCACACCAGGTACAAATTGAGCTGTCACTTGGCTTCTCCAGGTACCCTCTGGCACCGTCACAGACTCTCCCCTGCCAGGTTGTGTTACTGTGGCAGTTTATTAGGAGCAATTGGCTCCCGTCGCATTAGCTGGGGCTGGTTCAGAAGAAGAGATTGAGAGTGAAAGGAGGCGAGGGAGGGAAAGGAGAACGACGAGAGTGAAGAAAAGAAGGAGACACTGCAGAGAGCTGTCAGGAGTAAGCATGGACCAATGGTGCCGAATAAGACCCTGATGTTGGGAAAGATGGAGGGCGCAAGGAGAAGGGGACGACAGAGGATGAGATTGGACAGTGTTCTCGAAGCTACCAGCATGAGTTTGACCAAACTGGGGGAGGCAGTGGAAGACAGGAGGGCCTGGCATGCTCTGGTCCAGGGGGTCATGAAGAGGCGGACACAACTAAACGACTAAACAACAACAACAATGGTACTGAATAGTATGGGAAACAACCTTACTGGGAAAATTAACCAATAAACTGAAACTGACACGGGGCAAATAGAATTATTATTATTATTATTATTAATTATACCCCACCCATCTGGCTGGGTTTCCCCAGCCACTCTGGACGGCTCCCAACAGAATATATTTAAAACACGATAAAACATTAAAAACTTCCCTAAACAGGGCTGCCTTCAGATGTCCTCTAAAAGTCAGGTAGTTGTTGATTTCCTTGACATCTTACGGGAGGGTGTTCCACAGGGAGGGTGCCACCACCGAGAAGGCCCTCTGCCTGGTTCCCTGTTCTCTTCTCACAGGGAGGGAACCGCCAGAAGACCCTTGGGAGGAGGACCCCGGTGTCCTGGGTGGAGACGCTCCTCCAAGGTCTACTGGGCCTTTGAGGCCATTTAGGGCTTTCAAGGTCAGCACCAACGCTTTGAATTGTGCTCGGTAATTTATGGACCTAACAGGTATCTAAAGCCATTTGCACACAGCAAATAGGAGCCTACAAAACACTATCACTATATGTAGGTTTTATTTTATTTGTTTGTTATCTTATGTTTTGGAAATGTACGTCCAGGTTTTTTTCCCTTTAATTTTTTGGGGGGACCCCCAAGAGAGTGGGGCCCTAAGCTATAGCTTGTTTAGCTTATTTGTAAACTGGGTATCATAGAAAATGAATCGTGCAGAATGATACTTAGCCATGTGAATTTTGTGCCAAACTTGTCTACAGAAGTCCTTCCTTCCTTCCTTCCTTCCTTCCTTCCTTCCTTCCTTCCTTCCTTCCTTCCTTCCTTCCTTCCTTCTTTCCTTCCTTTCCTTTCATTTCCTTAGATGACTAAGTTATCCCACCCCACCCAAAAAAAAAGAGAGAGGTGAAAATAGATTCCGCCGCAAAGCTCAGGAGCCTTTTGTATTGTCTTACATCCTAATTTGCAGAGTTCAGAGGAAGATTTAATTTGCGTCGCTGCAGACAGTCTGCTTGGGAGAGCGCGGGAGCTCAGGGCATGCTGGCTGCATACCAATCACAAACTGCTCCCAGTGCTCTAAGGGAACCGATCCTAAGACCCTGGCTAGCAGGTCTCTCTAACCCAGTACCCTGTCTCTGACAGAGGATGGTAAAGGGAAGTAGAGTTGCTGGAACAGAACCCAAATATTCTATCACCTATCTATCCCGCAGTAGCATAACCGCCAACATTTCTCCGATGAAAATAGGGACGTCCTATTCAATAATAATAATAAATTTTATTATTATTTATACCCCGTCCATCTGACTGGGTTGCCCCAGCCATTCTGTGTGGCTTCCAAAATATATAAAAATGTAATAAAACATCGAACATTTTAATACTTCCCTCTATAGGGCTGCTTTCAGATGTCTCGTAAACAGTTACCTATCTCCTTGGCTCAAGGGTTGCATAACTCCATCCCCTCCAACATTTCTCCCATGAAAATAGGGACGTCCTATTCCATCCCCTCCAACGTTTCCCCCCTGAAAACAGGGACGTCCTATTCCATCCCCTCCAACGTTTCTCCCCTGAAAATAGGGACGTCCTATTCCATCCCCTCCAACGTTTCTCCCCTGAAAACAGGGACGTCCTATTCCATCCCCTCCAACGTTTCCCCCCTGAAAACAGGGACGTCCTATTCCATCCCCTCCAACGTTTCCCCCCTGAAAATAGGGATGTCCTATTCCATCCCCTCCAACGTTTCTCCCGTGATGCAATCATGTAGCAAAAAATAAGAATTCTTAGGGTGGGAAGAAAAAATAATCTGTGCATTTCCCGATGGTGAGCCCTGGCTCTGAGAAACTGTCTGAGAATTTCTCCTCAATCCTGGAGAAATTGGGTGAAATTGTTACTCACACCTCCTCTGTTTTCCCAATTTTTTCTGGCTGGTGGATTTTGAGAGGCCAGTTTGTGAATGGCTGTAAGCAAAAGAGCCTAGTTTGCAGATGAAGCCATAGTTCCACCTGCTGGCCAGCAGAATACATCACAACAGGATTGTGGCGGCTCAGAATGCTTTCAACTTAGATGGGCTTACAGGAATCCCTCTTAAGCTTGCTGATCGGCATGTCAGCGGTTCGAATCCCCGCGATGGGCTGAGCTCCCGTCGCTCTGTCCCAGCTCCTGCCAACCTAGCAGTTCGAAAGCAGGCCAGTGCAAGTAGATAAATAGGTACCGCTGCGGCGGGAAGGTAAACGGCGTTTCCGTGCGCTCTGGTTTCCGCCATGCGCCAGACGTGGTTTAGTCCTGCTGGCCGCATGACCCAGAAAGCTATCTGTGGACAAACACTGTCTGCCTCGGCCTGAAAGCGAGATGAGCGCCGCAACCGCAGAGTCGCCTTTGACTGGACTTAACCGTCCAGGGGTCAGAGCATTTTCTAGTTGTGATTCCTGTATTGCAGGGTCTAAATGACCCTGGGGTGTGTGTGTGTGTGTCTCTTCCAAGTCTACAGCTCCACGATTCTATGACCGGGCCTCGGTCTCACGGCCATTGATCCGCCACGCACCCCCGTCGTTTCCAGGAGTCTTCGCCCTTGTGCAAAAACCACTGTGTTGTTGCTGTCAACACACGGAACAAAAAACACCCCCTCTTGTTAACAAACAACCAGAGCCAGCCCACCTCGTATCGCCAACCTTTTGTCGTTTGCCTAAATTGTTGTCGCTTGAGTAATAGCCATGCAATTGCATGCATGTGTGTGGCTGTGTGCAGGGCACAAAATTACAGGTTTGCGTTGCCAAGGGGGCTGAGGATGAACAGATGCATTTAGGGGTACAATGGGGAAACTGGTGCTGGGTCTCTCAGCACCTTCGCCCTGCAGGGAGGCATCAGGAATATTTAGTCACCGAAAGGCTGAGAGGAGCTCCCACAGGGAGAGACAATCGCCGCCTATCAATGGCTGGCCCCCTCCATTCCCCCATTACATACCCCCTTATTTTTAGAAACAATTCTTCTCCTCTCCGCTCCCCCTTTACTTTTCTTCTTTCTCTTCTTCGCCCGGAGACTTGCAGAAGAAAGAACCGAGGGAGATGGAGGACAGCAGACCGTTGTTTTGTGCAAGGCAGGTTTCTGGAGAGTAGAGGGAGGTTGTCTTTGCCGTGGAGCCTGCATGTTGCACGCAGATGGTGTCAGAGTCAGTCCCCGGGATCTCTGACCCTGAGACTCTGGAGGGTCACTGCCAGTTGTGGGAATGTTCGGGGTGGCAGGAGAGGATATATTGTTTATTCATATCCTTCCTAACTTGCGCTGTCAAGTTCCTTTATGTAGCAGAGTTACACCCACCCTTTTTACATGCACAGCAGAGAGCTGGTTGCAGGCTCGTGTGAGCCTCTCACTATGATACAATTCAATCTGTCTCAGATTGAATCATATGTTCCTAGTAAAAAGGGTAAAGGGACCCCTGACCATTAGGTCCAGTCGTGGCCGACTCTGGGGTTGCGGCGCTCATCTCGCTTTACTGGCCAAGGGAGCCGGCGTACAGCTTCCAGGTCATGCAGCCAGCATGACTGAGCCGCTTATGGTGAACCAGAGCAGCGCATGGAAATGCCATTTACCTTCCCGCCGGAGCGGTACCTATTTATCTACTTGCACTTTGACGTGCTTTCGAACTGCTAGGTGGGCAGGAGCAGAGAGAAAGAGAGGATAGAGATAGATGATAGATGATAGATAGATAGATGATAGATAGATAGATAGATAGATAGATAGATAGATAGATAGATGATAGATAGATAGATGATAGATAGATAGATGATGATAGATATAGATAGATAGATAGATAGATAGATAGATAGATAGATAGATAGATAGATAGATGATAGATAGATAGATAGATAGATAGATAGATATAGATAGATGATAGATAGATAGATAGAGAGAGATAGATGATAGATAGATAGATAGATAGATAGATAGATAGATAGATGATAGATAGATAGATAGAGATAGATAGATAGATGATAGATAGATGATAGATAGATAGATATAGATAGATATAGATGAATGATAGAGATAGATGATAGATAGATAGATAGATAGATGATAGATAGATAGATAGATAGATAGATAGATAGATAGATAGATAGAGATAGATAGATAGATAGATAGATAGATAGATGATAGATGATAGATGATAGATGATAGATAGATAGATAGATATAGATAGATAGATAGATAGATAGATAGATAGATAGATAGATAGATAGATGATAGATGGATATAGATAGATAGATGATAGATAGATGATAGACAGACAGACAGACAGAGATGATAGATAGATAGATGAGAGAGAGAGATTAGGCTTTAGATAGATAGATAGATAGATAGATAGATAGATAGATAGATAGATAGATATTAGGCTGTAACCAACTAAGTCCTATTTGCAGCAGCAGACCCACTGAAATGACTGGGCCCAGGTTCACCATTGTTTTCAATCAGTCTACTCTAAGTAGAATCGCATGCAGCTGGAGCTGTAAGCGAAGCTTCACCGTGTTATTTAATCCTACCTTTTGCCGAAGAGGGAAGACCCCGGCGAGTCTGTGGAGCAGAGGAACATAGTGGCCTTCAGCACAAATGCCCCCTGGAGCCCGTGAACGGCTAGACCAAAGGCTGCCTAGACCGTCATACACAAAGAATGAGAAATATGAAGAGAGGCTTTGGTGGTGCTCTTGTGTATAGATCCGACTACAGCAGCTATTGATTCCTGCTCTGCTGAGCTGTAATTATATTGAATTGCAAAGGGACATGTTAAGCCGCTTCTTGGAGAGAGAGAGAGAGAGATCACACCCCAACCCCCCTCCAAAAGGAAGGGAAGAATTTATTTGAGATTTACTGGTATCTGTGCTTAAGATGAGAGATGTTGAGATTCACTCTGTCCAGAGAGTAGCCCCGTGAAGAAGGGTGGTGGTTTCGTCATCTGTAACAGGGGACACACTCTGCACATGTTCAGAAGGTTCGCCTGGTGCCTTCATTGAGAGAGCCAGTGTGGTGTAGTGGTTAAGAGTGGTGGACTCGTAATCTGGGGAACCGGGTTCACGTCTCCACTCCTCCACATGCAGCTGCTGGGTGACCTTGGGCCAGTCACACTTCTCTGAAGTCTCTCAGCCCCACTCACCTCACAGAGTGTTTGTTGTGGGGGAGGAAGGGAAAGGAGAATGTTAGCCGCTTTGAGACTCCTTTGGGTAGTGATAAAGCGGGATATCAAATCCAAACTTCTCCTCTTCTTCTTCTACACCACACTGGCTCTCAACTGGAACACTGGTGACGCCAATGCATACATGGAAAACCAATGACCAAATTGATTTTGTCTGTTGGGAGTTGATGGGAAAGCTGCTGGAGGGGGAGGGTTGTGGGCTGGGGAGAAGGGATGAAGGAATTGGTGGCGGGTGGTTTGCCTGTCGCAAATGCTTTGACCCAGCTTCTAATTTTGCGAATCTTGTTTCCCCCCCCCTCCTCCCTTTCCTTTTTAAGCTTTCTGAAATTTTCGTGTGTGTGTGTGTTTTTTTCAATTTAAAAATGACTTTTAAAAAGATGACTTTTAAATAATGAGTAAATATTACCTGTTGATGTGCCAAAAAGGTTTATATCTTTTATTTGTTTTCCTTGCAAGCATCTGACGGTCATAGGGTAGGTTTTTTAATTCCTCTGCTGGGGGTATTTGGATGGAGAAACAGCCAAAGCTTCGCCCAATCTTTAAAAAATAAAAAAAAGGAAGAGAGACGAGAGAGAGAGAGACGAGAGAGAGAGAGAGAGAGAGAGAGTCGCCCAACATTAAAAAAAAAAAAAGAAAAAGGAAGAGAGAGAGAGAAATACTAATAATTAAAATTCATACTAATTCTAATAACTAATGATGTTTGGAGACAGAGGACGCATCAGCACTACACACCAGAAAGGTCTGGGAACCAAGTCATAAGGAACGGTTGAGGGAGGTGGGTACATTTAGCCTGGCGAAGATTTGATAGCCGTCTTCCAATACAGTGGTACCTCGGGTTAAGTACTTAATTCGTTCCAGAGGTCCGTTCTTAACCTGAAACTGTTCTTAACCTGAAGCACCACTTTAGCTAATGGGGCCTCCTGCTGCTGCCGTGCAATTTCTGTTCTCACCCTGAAGCAAAGTTCTTAACCCGAGGTACTATTTCTGGGTTAGCGGAGTCTGTAACCTGAAGCGTCTGTAACCCGAGGTACCACTGTATCTGAAGGGGAAGACTTGGAAGACAGAGCAAGCTCATTTTCTGCTGCCCCAGGGGGTAGGACCCCAACCAGTGGGTTCAAATGATAAGCAAGGATATTCCAGCTAAACATTAGGAATGGACTCTCTAGGAAGTTGATAGACTCTCCATCCTTGGAGGTCTTAAGACAGAGGTTGGTTGGTCATCTGTCAGGGAATCTTTAGATGTGGTTCCTGCATTGCACGGGGGTTGGAATCGATAACCCTTGAAGGTTGCTTCCAATTCTACGATTTAAAGCACTATATAATATCACTTTAGCAGCCATGGCCTCCTCCTCCAACGAATCCTGGGAGAGGTAGTTTGTTTAAGGGTGCTGAGAGTTTATCAAGAAACCCTCCCCATTCCCCTCACAGAATTCCCAGAGATCTCTGAGAAGAGGGATGGATTCTTAAACGGTACGGGCTGCTGAGCAAGGGGTTTGATAACCGTTCAGAGGTTTGCAAAAGAAGCAGGAGGTTTTGTCCAAATGTAAGATTTGCACCATCTGTAGGCAATGGGGAAAACTGGGCGAATCCTTTTTCTAAAAAAAAAAAGAATACAGAACACAGATACACTGGAACCTCGGTTTACGGACGTAACCCGTACCAAACGACCGTCCGACTTCCGAAACGTTAAAAAACCGAAGCAGTCGATTCCGGAAGCGTTTGCTGACGGAAAACTCAAAACGGGAGCCGCGTGTCAGGTTCGGCTTCAGAAAAGCGTTCGAAAACCGCTGTCACTTCCTGGTTTTCGGCATCCAAAAGCCGAAGTGTTTGACTTCCAAGACGTTCAGAAACTGAGGTTCCGCTGTAGCCTTAACGAAGGACCACAGAAATGCCAGTGTATGGGGTGGGGTCTCTTGCCAGGGGAAGGGTCAGAGCAGATTTGTTGTCCTCTGTATGGGGGAGGGCCCCCTGAAAAGTTAGAAGAAGCATTGTTCTGCCACCGTTTGATGGCTGTGTTCTTTTGTCTCCTCCTCTTCCTCCCCCTCCCTCCTTCCCGGCCCCTTCCTCCTCCTCCGACGACATATAGCATGCAAACGTAAAGAGCAGGAGCAGCAGAAGGACCGGAACCTACAGCCGAAGAAGCAGCGCCTCGTCTTCACGGACCTCCAGCGCCGCACCCTGATCGCCATTTTCAAGGAGAACAAGCGGCCTTCCAAGGAGATGCAGATGACTATCTCGCAGCAGCTGGGCCTGGAACTCAACACCGTTAGCAACTTCTTCATGAACGCTCGCCGGAGGTGCATGAACCGTTGGCAGGAAGACCCGGGCGCCAACCCTGGCGTTCCCTCTTCATCTACAAGCACTTTTTCCAAAGCATGATCTCCTCCTCCTTCTTCTCACCCTCTCCCTACATCTCCCCACTCTTGTCCAACACCACACAGCAGCCAAAAAACTCATCGCCTTCTCCATGCTGGCTTTCCTTCTCCTCACCGCCATGCGCACACCTTGAGCAACCAGCCACTCATACCTCAAGCACAGCCATCCACACCAGGTGCAACTGGGATGCTGCTAGAGCTCTGGGAGCATCCATGCGTCTTAGATGCACAACTGCCATGCGTCTGAGATGCACAAGAGCCCTTGCCTCCGGCCGCCTTCTGAAAGCTGGTGCCTGATTTGCAGAGGGTCACTTGCTTGGCGCATTCTCACAATTAGCCCCAAAATCTTTGGCTTAGGTGAGAGACGCCACTTGCCCCATAAACAAACAAACAAGCACCCAGCCCAGAGGGTGTTGTGCCATTCTGATGGCTGGGCAAGGGGATTAAGGGGCTGGTTTAATTGCAGACGTTTTCAAGGAAGTCTGTTTTGAAGTCCCCATTATGGGGGAGGCGAAAGCCATATCGCTGAGCGTCGGTGGGTGCCTTGGCCAACTGAGTGTGCACTGGATGCCTTAAACACAGGCCAGCACTGGGCAATTGTTGGGAGGGCAAGTAACCATGTAACCATGTCAAACTGGTACACCTTCCTTCTGCCCTTTCCCTGTCCCTGGGTTTCAACCCCTACACCATTCACCTTTCAGTAGTAAAGCATCCGCTTTGCATGCAAAAAATAAATAAATACCAGGCACCTGCAGGCATGGCTGGGGAAAATTCCCAGCCTGAAATCCCCAGAGAGCTGTTGCCAGTCAGTGTATACAGTGCTGAGTGAAATGGACCTATGGTCTGTCTCAGTATTAGGTAGCTTTCTATTTTCCTACCATGGCTACCTTGGCACCAGCAATGGTCTTGCATTCTAGGACACAGCTGAGCCCCCAAGTTTCCAGACCCCTGCCCCTGCCCCCACAGCTCCATTTCAAACGAGGGTCATTGTCACGAAGCTGATAACAGCCCTTTTGGATGCAGGGCAGGGAAAAGGCAAACGACCGTGTCGCGTGGGAACGGTTTGCAATTCGTTTGGGGACAAGCTATTGCATCCTAGGCAATGGCGAGTGGAATCAATGGCGGCCTGCATGAATGGTGTTTATGGGGTGTTTCTCAGTTTGCAAACCAAAAATGCAGAAGGGGGCTGAGAAGTTTTTTTTAAATAATAATAAAACCAGTAATGAGTATGGCATTCGTAGGACCAACAAGGGGAAAGCATGGAGAACCATCTTTGCAAGCATCACCAAAACATTACCATGCTGTCCTCACGCACATTTGTTCCCCACTCACCTGCTCAACACCCTTCCTTGCATCCCATCGTCTATGCAGCTCATGAACAGAAGGCGTTACTCTCCAAACCAACCCCTCCATGAGTATACAACTGCACAACAACATGATTCACGTCTACCAAAAAGAAAAAAATGAGCAACCAAAAAGTGTTAGGAGAATCAGCCGAAGAGAAGACTTCTTGTTCTTATTCTATCAATGGTTCCTCTCAAAGGAATTCCAAGCCAAAGTATGGAAAGGAAGAGGGAGAGTAGCAACTCACACGAAAAAATACCCCCTTCCTCCCCCCTGGAATCAGTCGTGCAGGGGGGGTCTAAAGCTAAGTTGCACTGTGTCACCTCGAGAGAGAGAAAATATAAGCGGGTCACGAAGCACATTTTAGGTACATAATTCGGGTATTTAAAAAAAGAGAGAGAGAGAAACGAAAAGCTTTAACGAAACCAAAGGAAAGGAGAGGACAGGATTTCCGTTCTTTTTTCCGGACGCTGGACCGCCGTCTCGCCTTCTGTCTTGACCTTGGTTTCATTCCAGAAGACAGCCCCAGATTGGACCGATTCTGTCCATCTCCTCGCAGCGTACCCACAAGGCCCCCGCCTCCTTTATCCTGCTATCGACAGAGAGAGGTGGGGAAATGACCGATATGATAAGAACTGGATTGGTGGACGGAGGCCCCAATTGCGAATCTGCTTGCAGAACAGAGATAGAGATATATTTAAGTACGGATCGACATTGTGGGTGGCGAGAAATGCAAACTTCCTTCTCAACCACCCCCTGTCCCCATTCCACCCCTCTGCTCCTGGAAAAAGAAAAACTCTACAACAAGCTCAAAAAATAAATAAATGGATCTCTGGCAACGTATGAAAGATAACTGACTATTTGAGTGTGTGCATGGGTGAATGTGTGCCAATTAACAGCCTGCCTTAAAAAATAAGTAAATTACAAGATAGATACACCACGATTCTCTTCTTCATTTCTGGAAGGAGCGTTGTCCTCAACAGGGGCCGGCACCATGAATCACGAGCGACTTGCAAAGGCGAAATAAAATGAGACAATGGCGGGGTCAAAAGAGCATGAGGGACACTTTCGCGAGCCAAGCCTCCCCAAAGTTTGAACCCAAAGGGCCGAAGAGGAGACGACGTCGAGAAAGCCCAGGGGGCCAAGTGAATCTCACCCTCGCCACCTCCCCAGTAAACGTGGGGTTTCTTTGTGTGTCTGTGCGTCCGTGTGTCTGTGTGTCTTCTTGTTTTTGATTTTTAATGGGACAATACCAAATTGATGCGGGTACAAATAGCACGGTCTGTGTGGAGGTCTTTCCCCCCCTGTTCACTTTACGTTGAAGGCGAAGTGTTGAATCCACGGTTAGGCGACTTGTGGAACGACGAGGAGGAGGAGGAGGAAAGCCACGCCATCGGATAATATTATTTGATTCGAAAGGAGGATGAACTTAGAAAAGAAAAGAGAAGAAACTTTAACCAGAAACCCACCCACCCAACCCCAAAATTATGCCCCAATCTATTGAGCGGGTGTGACCATCAGGGTGTGAGCAGGGGAGAGATGGTTGAACCAACCCAAACAGACGACGGAAGGAGGGAAATGTAGCAAATGCAGAGCTGTGTTTTGCCAAAGGAGGAAGATAGGGTGCGAAAGGATAAGGGAAGCAAATATATATATTTCCCTCTCCGCCCAGTGTCCACCCCCCTCTCCAAGCGCCCCCTATTCCCCCCCAATCCTGTCTTGTCTTTGTCGTGACGTGTCGACGCTAACGGACGATGGAGGGCGAAGACAGTGGATTTCCGTACCTGATTTTGTGGAGTATTTAAGGGCTGAGAAGCCACGCCAGAAAATAAAAGAAGAAAGGTAATAAACGGGGGGCCTGACCTTGGCTAAAAAAAATAAAGAGAGCACCCCAAGGACAAGGAAGCTGTCGACGAGCGACTGGCCCCCCAAGCGTGAAAAAAAAAAAAGACGTTTGTAGTGAGACCCAAAAAAATATAGGCTACCTCACTTGAGTTTTCGAGTTTTTCGTGATTTGAGAATCACACCTGATACCAAAGATTTGTTCCCCTTGCCTGGTTTGTGGTGGAATCTAAGCACCCCCACCCCTAAACTCCCCCAACCTTCCTTATCCTCGTTCCCACGCTACCGCCATAACCATCCCTAGATGGTTATGTCACCCACCATGACCCATAGATGTTGTAGCCAACCTTCTTCCTTCCCCAGACCCCCATATCTTGCTCTTTCCATTGCTCCCCCCAGAGAGACAGACAGACAGACAGAGACAAAGAGAGAGAGAGGAGAGAGAGAGAGAGAGAACATGATCTTTAGAGTGATAGAGTGCCTTTTCTTGTACCAAAGGTGGTAGACCACGTTTCTTTGTCCTATAAACTCACACAGTAACTTACCTCAGTTCTCTTAATGGGATGGATCCCGGCTACTCTCGTTTGCTTTTGGGTGATGGGGCAGAAGGCCAGTCTACCCCTTGCTCCCTCCTTGTCCCTCCCTTCTTGCCCAAGAGACTAATTCTTCCTCCCCAACTTGAGTGCCTGCGAATGCGCACAAGAACCAAAATGTGCTTAGTGGGCTCTTAGCGCTCATGGGTATTAATGTTCTGGAACTTTGTCTGTACCGATGAATCGGGTGAGAAGAGACTCCATAGCTCAGTGGCAGAGAACATGATCTGCTTGCAGGTCCAGGTCCCAAACATCTCTCTGTCACGTTCTGTGGGACCCTGGAGAGCCTTGTAGGGTCTCCAACCTGCCTGGTTCAAGGTGCTTTGAAGCTCCAAAGTTTGGGTCTTCAAAGCACCTTGGAAGTCAACGGATGAGCAGGAGCTGAAACCTGTTCGCCGTTGCCAGTGCGCAATTGTTGTCCAGGGCTCTCCAGATGTTCTTATGAAGAACAGAGAGAGAAAGAGACAGAGAGAACAGCTGTTCCCTGTATGTCCTGCCCATGCGCTTCCTGAAGGAATCTTGATTGGTTACCAAGAGAACAGGTGGCTAGACTTGATGGGAATTTGGCTTCACCCAGCAGGTCTCGTTTGAGGTTCTCCAGAACCTATCTCCACCTGAGTTGGAAAAAGGAAATTGATGTTTCTTCTCGCATTATCCTCACCTTCCATGGGTTGTAGGTGTCAGACCCCCCAGAACACAAGCAACCGACCCACCTTCTCTCCCAAGACCCCTCTTTCCCAAGCTAAATCACACCCCCTCCATCTTTTGACCCAACACCCAAATAGCCTTGTTGATACCAAAGAAATTCTCCGTGCAGGAGGAAAAAATAACAACCCTTTGCATAAACCCAGCCAAACGACCCGACCCACCGCCTCTCTCTCCATCACAAACCTGGCAAGACTTTTGACAATGTTCTCTGAAATACCTCAAAAATAAAATAAAATAAATATTTAATGTATAGTTTATGTGACAAAAAAAATAATGATGATGATAATAATAATAATTACTTAGCTAGTTTTTGGAATTTGCAACTTGAAGCTTTATACTGTTAAATTATAATTTTTTTGCAGAGGGCGGCATGTTGTAATTATGTTAAGATCCTCATTGGGAGACGTATTGAATGTTAAGAAAAGGGAAAGGGAAAACTGGTTTGTTTCATGATTTTTTAAAGAGGGAGAGAGACGAAGAGAGGGAAACGAAGGTTCCTTGGCGTTTACAGATTTCATATTTAAACGAGTCCTTTAAAAGAAAAAAAAATCACAAAATAATACTAATACCTGTTGCTTTCGGGGATGTTGTTCTTTTCTTCTCCTCTCCTGCTGAGTCATGTCTTACGAGAGTATTTATTATATGTGTTTATGTGTTAAATTGTAATTTAAGAAGAAGAAGAAAAAGACCAAAAAATAGAGAGATGAAATGGAAATTTGATTTATGCATGGAAAACAAAATATACTCTTTCTTGAAGTAACGTAATAATTATTGAGGGGGTGGGAGGGTGGGCGGGGCGGGCGAGGGAGGAGGGAATTGATGTGTTGTTTGTCTGACAAAAGATTTCATTTCGACTTGACGAAAGGTCTGTGCATGGGCCGGATCCGTTTCATGTGACCGTTGACCCTCTTCCTTTCCCCCCCCTCCTTTCTCGTTTCTCCCACCATCTCTTCTTCTTCCGTGTTGTCTGTCTTCGCGTTGTCGAACGACAACGAGGACGGTGCTTATCCGAGGTGAGAGAAAAGGGCTGGAGCTCCTCGTGTGTAGGAGACCCCTGGCAGGGCTGGGGATCTCCCCCCACGTCCGAAATCTGGGAAAGCAGCACACAGCTAGACGGAACCAATGGCCCAACTCTGTACAAGGCAGCTTCCTAGGTCCCTGTTGAAATCCAGATTTTCATTTGAGATCATGAGGACCAGAATCCTTATGCAATCTTCAACTTAGTGGTGGAACACCAGCTTCGCATGTAGAAGCCCCCCTGGTTAGATCCAAGTCCAGTGGGGGTTAGACACCATTTCTGAAACCCTGGAGGTCCGCTGACGGACGGTGTCAGGGCTACTGGGCTAGCTGGACCAACTGGCCCCAACAGCTTGGGAGCAGAGTGAGGGCAAGAGGGCTGGAGCTGGCCACAACGAAGGAATGGTGCCTCGGCCAACACCAACCCAACACGGTCCCTGCCTTTCCAGCAAGCAAACATCAGCTCCTCCACCCTGCTCTGCCCGTGCCCCTTTTAGCATCCAATCACAAGTGTCTTTATAAAGAGAAAGAGACAATCATCTGCCCAAAATAACAAGTAAAGTTCCACTGAACCCGTAACCGCATTGATACCGGTTGCTGGAAACGGCAGGGAGGAAGGGTTGCTGTTGAGCTGAGGTCCCAATTGTGAGCTTCCCGTTGGGACATCTGGCTGGCTTCTGTGACCACATTGGCCTCCTTGATCCAGCAGAGCTCAGCTCATCCTCTAAGGCAGGCTTCCTCAACCTTGGGCCTCCAGATGTTTTTGGCCTACAACTCCCATCATCCCTAGCTAGCAAGACCAGTGGTCAGGAATGATGGGAACTGTAGTATCAAAACATCTGGAGGCCCAAGGTTGAGGAAGCCTGCTCTAAGGAACAGAACGAGAGACGAATTCTTCCCAGAATCTGTCAACTTCCCAGAGGAATCTGGTTGGTCACTGTGAGAACAGGACACTGGACTTGATGGGTCTTTGGCCTGATCGTCCGGGGCGCTTCCAATATCAAGTTTTTAGGATAGACCTCTCCCACTGTGAATTTTGGGTCAAGGGGAACCACGCACCATGGACATGTTTGTCCTCTGACCACGGCGCATTGGGCTCTTGGACCAAGCTCAGATCAGGGCAGAAATATATCCAGGAATCGATACTTCTAGGTCCTCTTTCTGTAGTTTAGAAAGTTGTTCTAAAGAATGAGTGTCCGCACCTCTTCCATCTCTGAGGAACAAAGTGTCTTACAGGTCTCTGAGGCCTTCCAATTCGACAGGGCCTGTAGCTCATCTGCTTTCCATGCAGATGGTCACAGGTTCAATCCCTGGTATATTCAGCTACAGCTGGCAAAGAATCATCTCCAAAACCCTGGATAGTCAGTCAGTGTAGACCGGTGATGACAAAGACCTGAAGTCCTCCAGATGTTGTTGAGTCAGGTCCCAGCAGCTCCCCAGGGTTTGGGAGAGGATTTCTCCCCACTGGGGATGATGGGAGCTGTCATCCAGTAACATTCTCAAGGCTGCAAGTTTCATGTCAACCAGGGTTCTTCAGCCTCAGGTCCCTAGGTGTTGTTGGGACATCATCTCCAGGCAGCTTAGTCAGGGATGATGGGAGTTGTGGAGTCCAGCATCATCTAGAGACCCAAGGTGGAAGAACACTCTGGTGTGGACAGTGCTGAGTTAGATGGACCAATGGTCTGGTGTGACGTAGAGCAACTTCTGCATTTCCATGCTCCTGTGTGTAAATGACCCACCACCAGAAATATCAAATCCAGGAGGGCCATAAGAAGTTCTTAAAAAATTAACGGTGGTCTCGAACAAAGAGAATTTGAATGTAATTGAGAGGGTGCTTAATGCTTGCCAGAAAAGTGGTCCATAGGCACGTTCAGAATGAAAACAAACCCATCGATCTGCAAGCAAGCTGTTAGTCTGTCTCCAGACGGGGTTAGTATCCAGACAGGGTTATATCCAATTCACGTATGCTCAGAGCAGACCCACTAAAATTAATGGACCTGACCAAGTCACACCCATTAATTTCAATAGGTCTTCTCCAAGTAGGGCTAACACCGACTGCAACCCTATGGGCTGTAGCCAACATTAGTCATACTCAAAGTAGACCCTTTGAAATGAATGGGGCAGCTGAGGCACATCAGTTTCAGTGGGTCTGTCCTTGAGAAGAATTTTATTGGATACAGCCAATGATCCCAGATATTTATGTCTGTAATAGGCGCTAGGAGCCAAATTATTTCTTAATTTCTGTCCTCGGATGATGGCCACATTTAGATTGGCCCTTGTACAATAGGGCTGCCCAGTCACAGACCACCCCAAATTGGCTTTCAGCCTTGAGACAAAGAGGCCCTCTTCTGAGGCATCTCGTGGACCTCATAAGCCCAAAGGGTCATGAGATAACATAGGTTGCTCCACATGTGAGCAATAACTGGTCCAAGCTCCCAGCCCAGTTTTTTAAAGTTTACCATGAAAAACGTGGGAACAGGAATGTCTCTGACTAAGCCGTGCTCAGAATGAACCAGTTGAGTTTATGGCCAGCTAAGTTCTCTGTGCAGGGCAAACCCATTGAAATGAATGGGCCTGAGTTACTTGCGTCCATTACTTTCAATGGGGCTGCTCTGAACGGGACCATTAAAGGACATGACATATGTGAGGCCATTGATTTCAGGTGGTCTGAGTAGATTTTAGTTTGAGTGCACAGGGGGTTAGATCCATTTCCCCCAAAGCCTGGTCAACTTCTAGAAGTTCTGACTGAGGTGAAGCAGATGGAAGACTTGTAAGACCCAAAACCAACATCCTTTCGTCTCTCCTCCTTTCTGCCATCCTGCCTATCAACAACTTGCTCCATCGTTCACGCAGTTCTCAAATCATTTCAGGAACAATCTTTCCAGGATACCAAAGATCTTCATTCCCTCCCTTCCTTCCTTATAGAGGTATCGACAATCCAAACTTGTCCTAAAGACAATTCTCTCTACCACAAGAAGGGTGGTGGTGGGGGTTCCTCAGGTATAAATTTTGGGAACTGTGAGGAGGAAGAGGGAATCGTTTCCCCCCCCCTTTTTTTTATTAGAAATGGTTTTGTCCACAGCCATCAAGGAGAGGAGGATGGAATATGCCACCACCTGACAGGAGGCAGCAGCATATCAATGGTTTAGAAGACAGACTTTCAAGGCAATAACAGATTTCCATCCTTTCTTTCATTACTTTTGTTGTTGTTAATGAAAAGCTAATACAGTATGTTTCCCCATACCTATCCAACCTAGTGATTGCATTATGACATTGCAGATTATCAATTAATGGTAGGTGGGATTTTTTGTGCATGTGCTCTGAACCAATGCTGGTTTCACCGGGCACAGTCAATGTGGACGGGGATACATTTGTTCACGGTTCTTCATCGGGGCCCTTTGGAATTGGCTGGATGTGTGTTTTGATCCAGAGCATCCTGTTCTGATGTGGCGGGAGAGCCTCTGGAGTGGGGTGAGGCAGCACCACAGACAGCTCTCAGTGAGAAACGTGCCCCTAGCCAGCACCATGGACAGCTCCCAGTGAGACACGTGCCCCTAGCCAGCACCATGGACAGCTCCCAGTTATGAATGTTCTCCTAGTCCTAGAATGTTCTCCTAGTCTCCTAGAATGTTCTCCTATGGACAGCTCTGAGTGAGCAAGTTGCTCCAAGGCAGCTCCCAGTTATGAATGTTCTCCTAGTCAGCACCATGGACAGCTCTGAGTGAGCAAGTTGCTCCAAGGCAGTTTCATCCAGGTCAGCACCATGGACAGCTTCATAGTGAGCTCTTGGTGCCAAATGCCAGAGGTAGACCAAGGCCTTTGAACATCTGCCTCCAGTCCACCTCACCTGGCCTTCATCCCTCTTGAGAATTTCAGTCTATTGAGGCCCCCGTCTCCCACTGGCCTGCAAACAGGCCCTTCTTCTGTCCTCCTCCTATCCCTGAACCATTGGGCCAGCTAGTTAGCTTGGGAGGCTGAGGGAAAGGTTTTTGGACCTTGGTGCTGTGGGTTCTAGCTCAGCTCCTTCCTGAAACCCCAGAGAGCCTCTGGTAGTCAGTGTAGGCAGCACTGAACTAGATGGACCAAGGATCTGAGCTGGTGTACGCAGCTTCCTAAACTAGCCTGCGGCAGCAAACCACATGTCGAATGAATGTGTAAGTGGACTCTATCAAGCAAGCATTGCATTTGAGGGAAGGCGAAGGCTCTGCCTCTGATCTTTGACCCAGGTTGGCTTCTCCACCCCTGCAAAATTGCTCCTTCTGTGAAGCGGTCGTCGGGTGTGGAACGTCCACAGGTAGTTCAGATTCCATAAGTGTCCCACATGCAACTCCTAGGAGTGCAATGATTTTTATACCATTATCAAAGCAATATTTTGGATGCAAATCTGGTCTACACACACCCCGAGAAACTGCAAGACAGGTAAGGATAAAAGAAGCCAAGTTCCTCAGGAGTTGTGACCATTTCCACACGCCTTGCTACCTGAGATCCACAGGCTAGGCGATGGAGTCTCCTCCAGATATTACTGGTCTGCAGCAGTGTTGATCAACCTTGGGTCTCCGAATCCTGCTGGACTACAAATCCAATCAACCCTGAGCTGGCTGGGGGTGATGGGAGTTCTAGTCCAAACAGCACCCGGGATTCTCTGAAATTTTTATTAGACTTAAAAAAACGAACAAACTAAAGAGGAAATGGGCAGAGGAGAAGAAAGCAGAGGGAGAAAAGCTCTCCTCTCTCTATTTCTCTCTCTCTCATGACCCTATAACTTCTGGCTATCGAATGATGCTGAATGTTAGAAGGTTCAGGAGAGAGAAAAGAAAGGACTTACTCACACAGCACCCAGAGTTCACTCTTACAGTAGACAGTGATGGAAACAACCTTGGATGGTTTTGAAAGAGGATGGGGTAAATTCCTGGAGAAAAAGGCTCTCAATGGCAGCTAGCTGTTTCCACTGTTAAAGTAAAGGTAAAGGGACCCCTGACCATTAGGTCCAATCGTGGCCGACTCTGGGGTTGCGGCGCTCATCTCGCTTTACTGGCCGAGGGAGCCGGCGTACAGCTTCCAAATCATGTGGCCAGTAGGACTAAGCCGCTTCTGGCAAACCAGAGCAGCGCATGGAAACGCCATTTAGCTTCCTGCTGGACTGGTACCTATTTATCTACTTGCACTTTGACGTGCTTTCGAACTGCTAGGTGGGCAGGAGCAGGGACCAAGCAACGGGAGCTCACCCCGTCATTGCGGGGATTCGAACCGCCGACCTTCTGATCGCCCGCGTCCCTGTCCCTGAATGTTGCCATATTCCATTGCTATTCAGCGCACACTTCAAATGCCTGCCAATTGAGATATCACTTTCTACCTCTGACAAGGTGGGTTTGAAAGTCCACAAAAGCTTACCACACAAGAAATTTAAGGCACTGCAGTTTCACTGCAAGAAACTAACAAGGCTGCCATGCTGCGAATTTTGACAAAATGAAACATAACAATACAGTGGTACCTTGGTACTCGAATGGCTTGGCTCTCAAACAACTCGGCTTCCGAATGCCGAAAACCCGGAAGTAAATGTTTCAGTTTTCGAACCTTTTTTGGAAGCCAAACTTCTGATGTGGCTTCCGCTTGAGCTCCTTGGTTTTCGAACAGCTTTGGGAGTCGAACGGACTCCTGGAACGAATTAAGTTTGAGAACCAAGGTTCCACTGTACTCACAAATCAATCAGGGGGTGGCTACATTTCTCACTGGCTCTGCCTCTATCCCATCACTGGCTGTAGCGCCACCTACTGTTGGCCTCCTTGCCTTTTGCTCAATCAGAACCAGTCACCATTGCCTTCCAAATCTAATAAATCTGTCTTTTTTAGTTTTATCCAGTCTCGAATCCAGCAAATGCAAGAGGCGTCATAATATAATTTCAAATCGGGCAGGGAGAAGCCTGGAGGTTGTAGCTCTGTTCACCAATATTGGGAGGGGGGGTCCACAATAACCCACTGGCATGACCTGGAACTTTGGCACGGGTACCATGCATCGCCCGCCAAATCTACCAAGCATTTGGGGTTTTGCTACCAAGTGGGCGAGGAAGGTTGTTTTGTAGCAACGTAAACGGCCCTGTTTCAAGATTCCAGAGCCGGTTTAAGGTCCTGTGTTTCATTCCTGCTTCTCTTTACCCAGGTGGCTTAGGAAACCAGTTTTTTGTTTTTAACGTTATGGGTAACACGTACTCATTCGCTCTTCCTTCCGTGTCTTTGCCATTCTATACTTCGGTTCTTTTCAAGACGTCAGTTTAATCTTTAGCTCTCTTTTTTAAAAAAAAAAAAAGTCTTATTTGTTGGCACTTTATCCAAAAGAAACCCAAAACCAAAACACCACCATTATGAGGGGTGGGGGGAAATAACAAGGTTGCTTGGAGCTGGTTTTCAGCATTCGAGATCCCTGCTTGAAACTTCTCGACCGATTTTTGAAAGGAAACCAAAAAAGGAAAAAAAAACTAAGAGAGAGAGAGAAAATAATTCTATTTGTTTTTTATTACTATTTGCTGTTCCATGTGTGTTTGTATGTTCCTACAGCTTTTGGGTTCCTTCAATAAATTATTTTTTGGTCATTCAACTAAGCTCCTGCAGTTCACCCGTGTCGTTGACTTTTGCCACTGATGCTATAATAATGATAATGCTAATTTATTCCCTGCCCATCTGGCTGGGTTTCCCCAGCCACTCTGGGCGGCTTCCAACAAAATATTAAAATACAGTAATGCATCAAACATTAAAAGCTTCCCTAAACAGGGCTGCCTTCAGATGTCTCCTAAAAGTCAGGTAGTTGTTTATTTCCTTGACATCTGATGGGAGGGCGTTCCACAGGGCGGGCGCCACCACCGAGAAGGCCCTCTGCCTGGTTCCCTGTAACCTCACTTCTCGTGGGGAAGGAACCGCCTGAAGGCCATCAGGAGATGGACCCCGGTGTCCAGGGTAGAGACGCTCCTTCAGGTCTACTGGGCCGTTTAGGGCGTTCAAGGTCAGCACCAAGAATTTGAATTGTGCTCGGAAACGTACTGGATGCCAATGCAGATCTCTCAGGACCGGTGTTATGTGGTCCCGGCGGCCACTCCCAGTCCCCAGTCTAGCTGCCGCATTCTGGATTAATTGCAGTTTCCGGGTCACCTTCAAAGGTAGCCCCACGTAGAGCGCATTGCAGTAGTCCAAGCGGGAGATAACTAGAGCATGCACCACTCTGGCGAGACAGTCCGCGGGCAGGTAGGCTCTTAGCCTGCATACCAGGTGGTAGAGAGCTGCCCTGGATACAGAGTTGACCTGCGCCTCCATGGACAGCTGTGAGTCCAAAATGACTCCCAGGCTGCACACCTGGTCCTTCAGGGGCACAGTGACCCCATTCAGGATGGGGAATCCCCCACACCAGCCCGCCTCCTGTCCCCCCCAAAACAGTACTTCTGTCTTGTCAGGATTCAACCTCAATCTGTTAGCCGCCATCCATCCTCCAACCGCCTCCAGACACTCACACAGGACCTTCACCGCCCTCACTGATTCTGATTTAAAAGAGAGGTAGAGCTGGGTATCATCCACATACTGATGAACACCCAGCCCAAACCCCCTGATGATCTCTCCCAGTGGCTTCATGTAGATGTTGAAAAGCATGGGGGAGAGGACGGAACCCTGAGGCACCCCACAAATGAGGGCCCAGGGGTCTGAACAATCATCCCCCAACACCACTTTCTGGACACGGCCCATGAGGAAGGAGTGGAACTACTGTATAACAGTGCCCCCAGCTCCCAGCCTCTCTAGACGGTCATTGGCGGTGTCTGGTGTGCCCTTTCAAACATTGCCAGGGGAGGAATTTTCCTCGCTGCCCAGGAACCCCCCAGAACACTTTCTGCGGGTGACAGATCTGTGGCGCGCAGCCCCAAGAACCAGCCAGAATTGTTATGTTTTCCTTTCCCAAAATCAGTTTTATTTCAAAGTGCTGGAGAGTGCAAAAAAAGGGGGGGAGGGGAGAGTAAGGATGCCTTTGGACAGAACCTCTGTCTGGAGTTGAAGCCCTTGTGCATCAGAGATTCTGCTGTGAAGCTTCCCCCCTCCACCCCATAACCAGTCAGCCAAACTGCTACAGTCTTGGGAGATTTCGCTCTGTATCAGTACTGCATCCGTCCAGCAGAGGGCAGTCTTGTGTGCAACAGCCGAGACCAGTTGCGTCGCTTGGGCGCCCTCTAGGGGCTCTTGCCAGTAATGCAGCAGCAATGCACCCTGATTTCATTTAAGAGAATAATAATAAGATTTTTTTAAAAAAACAAACCACCTTTGTGGAGCTTTGCCAAGCGGGTTACTGCTGGAGGCGGCTTTCCTTCACTAAATAAACTGTTCTTTTTTATTTTTTTAAAAAATGTTCTTTATTTATTTATTTAAAAAAAGGCACCTCCTGTTTTTCTTGCAGCCAGAAAACAATGATTGAAAACAACTAATGTTGCAGAGGAAAAGAGACCCCGGGAAATTATGATGCGGTGCTTAAAAATGCCTTCAAGCACAGCCAGGCACATACAGTGGTGCCCCGCAAGACGAATGCCTCGCAAGATGGAAAACCCGCTAGACGAAAGGGTTTTCCGTTTTGGAGGTGCTTCGCAAAACGAATTTCCTATGGGCTTGCTTCGCAAGACGAAAATGTCTTGTGAGTTCCTGCAGGGTTTTTTTCCTCCTCCCCCCCCTTCTCCCCAAGCCGCTAAGCCGCTTATCAGCTGATCCGCTAAGCGGCTAAGCCGCTTAACAGCTGATCGCTAAGCCGCTTATCAGCTGATCCGCTAAGCCACTTATCAGCTGATCCGCTAAGCCGCTTATCAGCTGATCCGCTAAGCCGCTTAACAGCTGATCGCTAAGCCGCTTATCAGCTGATCCGCTAAGCCGCTTAACAGCTGATCCGCTAACCCGCTTATCAGCTGATCCGCTAAGCCCGCTAAGCCGCTAATAGCGCTAATCCACTAAGCCGCTAATGGGCTTGCTTCGCAAGACGAAAAAACCACAAGACGAAGAGAATCGCGGAACGGATTCTTTTCGTCTTGCGAGGCACCACTGTATTGAAAGCTGCTGGACATACAAAGCCCAGCTATAGGGGCAGTCTACCTCCAAGCATCAGGTGATGATGTCCAGCAACTTAGGGAGGCTAGTGGCCCTCGCAGTCCATTTGCGAGCTTCTCCCAGACACCCGGCAGTTTGGAGCCGAACGCTGGATTAGACAGAACTCGGGTCGGATCCGTCAGGGCTCTTATTGGGTTAGGAATGACAGCTGGGCTGGACCTCCAAATTCGGAGGCAGTCTACCGGCCAGCGACGGCGGCTGTGTGTCAGCTTCGGAGTCCTGGCCGTGCGATTCCCAGAAAAACACTTGGAGTTGGTCATTGTCGAAACAGGGTGCCGGGTTCGAGAGGGCCCCGGGAAGTCCACGCTCGTGTTCTTAAGAGGTGTTTTTGGCACAAACATAATTCCTGCGATTCTTGCATTTGCAAGGGGTTGGTCTAGATGTCCTTTGGGGGGTCCCTTCCAACTGTACAATACTTTGATTCTTTGGATAGAGGATAGAGAGGGGTGTGCAAGGGCTTGCAGAAACTGACCTACGGGACGAAGGTTAAAGTTTACATTTGAGGCTCTGTCCACTTGCCTCTAGTTCCGGCCACTGCTGGTATGTATCCCCTGGAAGGACGCTCAGAAACAGGGGGGCCAACTTGAATAAAATATTGGGGGGCAGGCAAGCCCCTCCCTGAATAATCAATCACATGATGAGGTACACACACATTTGAATGCACATCGACTTTGCAGGGCCCAGCTTCCTCAACATTTTTTTTTTGAGGGGGGCAAATATCCATTGGTCCCTAGGAGTTGACTCCTGTGCTCAGAAGTGAATGGGGAAAATCCCACCCTGCTCCAGGGCTCTCCTTTCTGCCGGCGCCTCTGAATTCGGTGCCTCTGAATTAAAAAAACAACCCTAAGAATCAGGCACCGGTGGTTGTCGATTGGAATGCTTTCTGAATAAAGTTTCAGAGGGTATTTGCAACGTCGACATCTTCTTTCGCACCACAATGGTGGTGCGAGAGCACAACAGAGTCACCCTTCAACGTCTGCCGGTGCCCGTGCGAAAACGGCGGCGGTTTCCGCGCAAGGAAACGTCCGGCGTGCCGGGATTCGAACTCAGAGCTGCGATCTCCTGTGGACTGCGCTTCGGGTCTCGGGAGCCCTCTTCGGACGCCAAGGTGATGGAGATTATCCAACGCTGGTCCCTGTGGCTACTGGTACACACACACACACACACACACACACACACACACACACACACACACACCAAGGCCTTGTTCTCCTCCTGGTCAACAGAGATGGAACTTCTTTTCTTCAGAGGCACCATATGCAGAGGGGGTGTATTTGGGGCTGCCGCCAAAGCCGTTCAGCTGGCTGCGGACACGGGGGCCCTTGCTCCGTAGACTAGCTCCTCTGGAGATGAGGTCTGCGTAACCTTCCTTGTGGGAGAAAGCATAGCTGGAACGTCTCAGGTGCGAGTTCCTTCGGATGTGAGAGGTCAGTTCCACCGCCTTTTGCTTCTCCTGCATGTCCCGGGCTTGCAGCACCTGAAAAGAAAGCAGAAAGCGTTACCTTTTTTGCATAACCTTTTTACTGAATTTTCACACTTCGCAAATTCCTTTCATCGACCATCAGAGCAAATCTCCCGTATCTGTTGACTCCTTGAGCATCCTTCCATCGTGTTGAGCATGTTTAGCCTGGAGCTGGGCATGTTTAGCCTGGAGAAGAGGAGGTTAAGGGGTGATATGACAGCCATGTTCAAATATATAAAAGGATGTCATATAGAGGAGGGAGACAGGTTGTTTTCTGCTGCTCCAGAGAAGCGGACACGGAGCAATGGATCCAAACTACAAGAAAGAAGATTCTACCTAAAGATTAGGAAGAACTTCCTGACAGTAAGAGCTTTTTGATAGTGGAGTTGGAAGAGACCATAAGGGCCATGGAGTCCAACCCCCTGCCAAGCAGGAAACACCATCAGAGCACTCCTGACATATGGTTGTCAAGCCTCTGCTTAAAGACCTCCAAAGAAGGAGACTCCACCACACTCCTTGGCAGCAAATTCCACTGTCAAACAGCTCTTACTGTCAGGAAGTTCTTCCTAATGTTTAGGTGGAATCTTCTTTCTTGTAGTTTGGATCCATTGCTCCGTGTCCGCTTCTCTGGAGCAGCAGAAAACAACCTTTCTCCCTCCTCTATGTGACATCCTTTTATATATTTGAACATGGCTATCATATCACCCCTTAACCTCCTCTTCTCCAGGCTAAACATGCCCAGCTCCCTTAGCCGTTCCTCATAAGGCATCGTTTCCAGGCCTTTGACCATTTTGGTTGATAAGTTCTAAAGAATTACGCTGAACTTAGATACCATTGGCACATCGTTTTGTGTTGATTTTCTTGAAGGCCATTGAACCCGTCTTCCCAACAAAGGATTCCGTCTAAGGGCTCAACGCTTTGGTGCTGTCCTTCAGCACCCAAACTCTGGGCAGATTGCCAAACAACACTCACCTCCGACATGGTTGTGGGGCCCGCGAAACTCCGCACAAAACGGAAGGTGAGGGAGGGGATCGTGTTCACCACAACGCAGAGCAGGACCACAAAGAGCGACAGTGGGTCTGTCAGCGCGTTCTTGGTGGCAGCTGGAGGAGAAAAGAGTGACCCAGTCAGCTCGGGAACATCTGAGGGGTCTTCATATGTTGGGTGGCAAGGCAGCTGTGGAGACTGTGTCTACCCAGCACACACAAAATGCCAATTGCAAAGGAAACTCAAATGGGCCTTTAAAAATATCTCATAGAAATTGAATTTATACATATATGCAGGCTAGAATCCTCCCTGCCATTCATACTTAGGGGTACACGTGAAAAGGATCGCGGGGTTGTAGTAAACCACAAGCTTAACAGTGTGATGCAACAGCAAAAAATAGGTAATACTATTCTAGGTTGCATCAACAGATCAAGGGAAGACATAAAAAGGTAAAGGTACCCCTGCCCGTACGGGCCAGTCTTGACAGACTCTGGGGTTGTGCACCCATCTCACTCAAGAGGCCGAGGGCCAGCGCTGTCCGGAGACACTTCCGGGTCACGTGGCCAGCGTGACAAGCTGCATCTGGCGAGCCAGCACAGCACACGGAACGCCGTTTACCTTCCCGCTGGTAAGCGGTCCCTATTTATCTACTTGCACCCGAAGGTGCTTTCGAACTGCTAGGTTGGCAGGCGCTGGGACCGAACAACGGGAGCGCACCCCGCCGCAGGGATTCGAACCGCCGACCTTTCGATCGGCAAGTCCTAGGCGCTGAGGCTTTAACCCACAGCGCCACCTGCGTCCCTAGGGAAGACATAGTCCCGCTCTATTCTGCCTTGGTCAGAACACATCTGGAATACCATGTCCAGTTCTGCATACCACAATTTAAGAAAGCTTTTGATAAGGTAGAATGTGCGCAGAGGAATCATGGGTTCCTAGGACTGTAGAGTTGGGAGGGACTGTGAGGATCATGTAGCTAAATTCCTTGCAATGCAAGAACCTTTCGCCAAAGAGGGCAACCAAAATGGAAACCAAGCCTGATGAGGCACGGTTGAAGGAGCTGGGTATGTTTAGGCTTGGAAAGTGGAGACTGAGAGGAGATATGACAACCATCTTCAAATATCTCAAGGGCTGCCACATGGAGGATGGAGCAAGGTTGTTTTCTCCCTCTCTGGAGGGTAGCACTCGAACCCATGGCTTCAAGTGATAAGAAAGGAGATTACAGCTCAACGCCAGGAATAACTTTCTGATTGAAAGCTGTTTGACAGTGGAACGGACTCCTTTGGAACCGTTCAACAGTTCCTCATCAGGCGTGATTTCTAGACCAGGGGTCAGCAAACTTTTTCAGCAGGGAGCCGGTCCACTGTCCCTCAGACCTTGTGGGAGGCCAGACTATATTTCTTGGGGGAGATGAACTAATTCCTATGCCCCACAAATAACCCAGAGATGCGTTTTAAATAAAAGCACACATTCTACTCATGTAAAAACATGCTGATTCCTGGACCGTCCATGGGCCGGATTTAGAAGGCGATTGGGCCAGATCCGGGCCTTAGTTTGCCTATCCATGTTCTAGACCCTTGATCATCTTGGTTGCCCTCCTCTGCACACACTCCAGCTTGTCAACACCCTTCCGAAATTGTGGTGCCCCGAATTGGACACAGTATTCCAAGTGGGGTAAAAGGGTAAAGGGACCCCTGACCGTTAGGTCCAGTCGTGGCCGACTCTGGGGTTGCGGCGCTCATCTCGCTTTACTGGCCGAGGGAGCCGGCGTACAGCTTCTGGGTCATGTGGCCAGCAGGACTAAGCCGCTTCTGGCGAACCAGAGCAGTGCACGGAAACGGCGTTTACCTTCCCGCCTGAGCGGTACCTATTTATCTACTTGCACTTTGACGTGCTTTCGAACTGCTAGGTTGGCAGGAGCAGGGACCGAGCAACAGGAGCTCACCCCGTCATTGCGGGGATTCGAACCGCCAACCTTCTGATCGGCAAGCTCTAGGCTCTGTGGATTAACCCACAGCGCTACCCTCCAAGTGGGTATTTCAGTCAATTCATAAAATATAATAATACAACTAGTGGAGCTGGAAGGGAACATTTGGTCCAACCCTCTGCAATGCAGGATCTTTTCCCCAACGGAGGGTTCTGATTGGTCCTGGCTCCACCTACCGTTTGGGCTCCCTGGTTCCTGCCCCATCAGTCCCAACGGGCGCTGGTCCTCCCTGCAGGGCAGGCAGCATGGCCCACATAGATCTGCTCCACCAATACCTCCCTGCTTCCTCCCGTCCCACAACGCATCTGCTGTTTGAGTGTTGTGGAAGATACGGGAGAGTTCCGGTAGTTATTACCTGGAAACTGGAAAGCGACAGGGGACGTCTTGAAGGCTTGAAAGCTTTGAGTTATATAGGAGAAAAGGCAGTAGAAACCGATGCTGATGAGAATAGCCAGCACGGACAAGACGGTCCAGAATTTGACCTCCATCATGCTCTGCCAGGGGAGATACATTATTATTATTATTATTATTATTATTATTATTATTATTGTACCAAAAACCAAAACACAAACAGTGAAAACAAACAGTGAAACTGCCCCCCCCAGGCGGCTGATACATTGGGTATACATAATCAATAATAATATATTCAAATCAACCATATGTACAATTCTATATACCTTAACACTCCTCCCTCCACAAGGTTTTAACATTCTCCCAGATTGTTCAAACCTCTCCAAATAATTCAATATCTTCTCAAACCAATCCTCCTCCTTTCTCACTGACCTTAAACCCTTTCATTCTGTGTATTTTCACAGTTAGATATTCTAAAATTATAATATTATTCAGTTTTTTCCTCCATTGGTTCGCCCCTAGCTCTTCTGGATTTTTCCAATTACTCGCTATAACCTGTCTGGCTGCAGTTACCATCAATTTTACCCATTTACATTCCTCTTTTGTTTCTAACTCAGTCATAGCATAGCTGTCAACATTTTCCTTTTTTTAAGGGAAATTCCCTTATTCTGAATAGGATTCCTCGCAAGAAAAGGGAAAAGTTGACGGCTATGATCAGCGCTTCTCAGGCTAATAAGAACCATTAATTTAGATATTTCCACCTTCCTACCCACAATTCCCGATATTTCTATACCAATCTGTTTCCAGAATTTGTTAACTAACGGACAATCCCACCACATATGACTGTAAGTTCCCATCACTCCACATTTCCAAGGGGAGATACAGAAAGGAAGGTCAGTGAAGCAAACTGCTTTGACAAATCTGCAGCCACAGGGATGTTGCTCAGCACCAGGGCGGATTCGATTTACCGTATTTTTCGCTCTATAGGACGCACTTTTCCCCCTCCAAAAATTAAGGGGAAATGTGTGTGCGTCCTATGGAGCGAACGCAGGCTCCTTGGCTTCAGCGATAGCAATGCGAAGCCTCCGAAGCGCAGAGGGAGCGCTCCCTCCGCGCTCTGGAGGCTTTGCGTTGCTTTCGCTGAAGCCTGGAGAGTGAGAGGGGTCGGTGCGCACCGACCCCTCTCGCTCTCCAGGCTTCAGAGATAGCCGCCTGAAGCCTTTGGAGCACAGCGGGAACTCGTGCTGCGCTCCGAAGGCTTCAGGTTCCTTTTGCTGAAGCCGGGAGAGCAAGACTCTCCCAGCTTCAGCAGAGAGGGAGAGCTGCGCAGCGCCCCTTCAGCCAAGCGGGAGGAGAAATGGAAGGGGCTCCATTTCTCCTGCCACTTCGCTGAAGGGGTGCTGAGCAGAGAGGGGGAGAATTTTCTTTCTTGTTCTCCCCCTCTAAAGCAAGGTGCGTCCTATGGTCTGGTGCATCCTATAGAGCGAAAAATACGGTAAATCTTGATTTAAATCACTGATCACATCCAACATGCACAAACACACACACGGGCACCCCACCCACCCACCCCAAACTCACCTCGGCAATGACGGTGAATATTGCGGCGGTAGCTATTACCATGGCAAAGGACTGGTAGTCACCGACGACGTGGGTGCCAGAATGGTCTCCCATGGCCCAGAGAGTGATGAAGAAGTTAGCCAAGGAGACGAAAGAGCCATGGATGAAGCAGAGGCAGAAGATTCGGAAATTGAAAAAGCGGTCTTTTTGACCTGCCTTGTAGAGCTCAGGGAATTGCAAACTTTTCTTGGCACTCACGTCCTGAATGGAAGGAGGAGAGAAAGAGAGAGGGGTCGATTATTTTTATTGTTGATATTGTTAAGAGGGTTTTTTTGGAGGGGCCACCCTAAACCCTAAACCTAGACATCTGAAGGCTGTTTAGGGAAGTTTTGAATGTTTGATGTTGTATTGTGTTTTTAATATTCTGATGGGAGCTGCCCAGAGTGGCTGGGGAAACCCAGCCAGATGGGTGGGGTATAAATAATAAATTATTATTGTTATTATTGTTATTGTTATTACATTGCCCTGGTCTCTGAACACTCCCTGTGGGATCAGCGGCATGATGTCTCTGAACGCCAATTGCTGGGGTGTCACTGCTTGGGTTTCGTGCCACAGGCATCTGGTTGGTCACTATGGCAACAGGAGGCTGAATTGGACGGACTTGTCCAAGGGCAGAGCTTTCCTTGTGTAATGGAGGAGGATGGGATGAGTGGGTGGGGGTAGCAAACGCGTCTACGGAAACGGCGGACTTACCTGTTCAAACAAGCCCATGCACAGCACCGGGTACGAAGTGTAGAAGACATTGTAGAGGGCAAGGAACCAGCCCTCCAGCAGAGGCTGAGGTGGAAGAGCAAAACCAGAGAAGATTAGATGGGTTTCCTTCACACATAACTTGCAACCGGTGTTAGGAACCTATGACCCTATGTCGTTGGACTACAACTCCTATCATCCGGCCCATGCCAGCTGCTGAGACCTATGGTCCAGTGACACTTAGAGGTTCACCGATGTTCACCAAGAAGAGGCATCCCTTCGTTCAGGAATGAATGCCTCTTCTGAACAGAGGCCGTCTTTCACCTCTTGAATGCAGTAGGGAATGAGACCTTCTCATAGAAAGGATGAGGGACATCGGTGACCCTCCAGGTGTTGTCAGACTACAACTCCCATCATTCCTGACCACTGGCCATTTCTGGCTTTAAAGGGATATGCATTTTATGGAGAACACGCTACCTTATCAATTTACCTTTTCTCTCTCCCCATCTCTGTTTCTCTCTCCCTCCCTCCCTCCCTCCCCTCTTTCACACACATAAGTATACAGCTAGAAAAAGAGAACATCACATTGCACCACCATTTATGAATCAGGCACCATTTCCCTCCCATGATGCCCTCGAATAGTGCTTGACTTGTGCAGTTGGGCAGGAGAAGAAGAAGAAGAAGAGTTTGGATTTGATATCCCGCCTTTCACTCCCTTTAAGGAGTCTCAAAGCGGCTAACATTCTCCTTTCCCTTCCTCCCCCACAACAAACACTCTGTGAGGTGAGTGGGGCTGAGAGACTTCAGAGAAGTGTGACTGGCCCAAGGTCACCCAGCAGCTGCATGTGGAGGAGCGGAGACGCGAACCCGGTTCCCCAGATTACGAGACTACCGCTCTTAACCACTACACCACACTGGCTCTCATCATCACCATCTTATTATTATTTATACCCCATAGTTGCTGCTGGGTTTGCCACAAGCAGGGGCAATAACAATTAAAAAATAAAACATAACAAAAACACAGTACTCAAACCCAGGATCTTCTGTCTCACAGGTCATCATGCCCAGTACCATATCACCTCGGAAGCGAACAAAACAGCAGAATGAAAGGGTACTAACTGCAGGGAGAGGGCAGGGGGGAACCCCTTAAAATTCACTATGTAGAGTGCATAGTTTAAACTATGGAACTCACCACCACAAGAGGCAGCGACGACTGCCAACTTAGATAGCTTAAAAAGAGGATTAAACAAATTTGCGGAGGTGGAGAAGTCTATCAATGGTTATTCGTCAAGTTGGCTATGCTCTGCCTCTGCAGAGGCAATAACACACCACTTGCTGGAAGCTGGAAGAGTGCACAGGAGATAACTCTTGTGTTCAGAGCCTGAGGTCATCCTACAGGTATCTGATTGGCCAGTGTGACATGATGCTAAATGAGCCCCTTGGTCCCTATCCCTTCTTACCTGCGCTGTGAAGCCAGTGTAGAAAGCAAACCAGATCTGCACCATCATGCCGGCGAAGGTCTTGTAGAAGAAGTAGCGGAGGAACTTGCAGATCCGGAGGTAGGACCACCGGCCGTGGACAAAGAGGAGCCGCTCCAGGTAGCGGAACTGAGCCAGGGCATAATCGCTGCACTGAACAGCCTGCATCCCTTCCTGTCCGCTGATCCCGACTCCGATGTCGGCAGCTGGAGAGAGAAAAAGGCAATCGATAAAGTAAGTGGTTTTGTGTGCCATGATTTGTCATGGCTGCTTTAGCGGAGATTCCTGCATTGCAGCTGAAGACCTAGAATAGGCAACCGCAAACTCGGCCCTCCAGATGTTTTGGGACTACAATTCCCATCATCCCTGACCACTGGTCCTGTTAGCTAGGGATGATGGGAGTTGCGTGGCGAGTTCCCGCCTCCCCCCAATGTAAATAAAGACACGTGTATTAAGTTAATGGGCTAAAATTGGCCACAACTTTATTGGTTACAGGTAAGAGCGGTATTGGCTTAGGCATTGGTCCTATCAGACTATCCGGCTTCAGCCTGCTTGCATGAAGACTGGGAAGGGTTAACACCAGCAGGGGGAGCCCTGCTGATGCACATCAACTAGGTACTCCCCCGGGGCCACCGCTCGGGGGTGCGCTTTAGGCCCTGACCTCCATAGGCTTTGGACGAGGCAACGCCCCCCGGAATCCTTTACCGGACTACCCTTCAGTATATGGGGGAGGTGATGGTGCTCCTCCCACCCAACTCATCTACATAACAATACCCCTACCAATGCCTAACTGCCAAAACCAAAGGAGTTGTGACGATTTGCTACGAGGTAGGGACGCGGGTGGCGCTGTGGTTTAAACCACAGAGCCTAGGACTTGCCGATCAGAAGGTCGGCGGTTCGAATCCCCGCAATGACTGAGTGAGCTCCCGTTGCTCGGTCCCTGCTCCTGCCAACCTAGCAGTTCGAAAGCACCTCAAAGTGCAAGTAGATAAATAGGTACCACTCTGGCGGGAAGGTAAACGGCATTTCCGTGCGCTGCTCTGGTTCGCCAGAAGTGGCTTAGTCCTGCTGGCCACATGACCCGGAAGCTGTACGCCGGCTCCCTCGGCCAATAAAGCGAGATGAGCGCCGCAACCCCAGAGTCGGTCACGACTGGACCTGATGGTCAGGGGTCCCTTTACCTTTACCTAGGCGAAAAACCAAATGGCCGGTGCCAATTTGCCAAGTGGAAAAAAATTCCTACAAGGCCCCTTGACGGCGACCAACCGAGGTCCATAGCAATGTCAGAAGGGGAACCTTAAAGGGCAGGCAGGTGGGAAACAGCAGCAGCTGTGCAGGCAAAAGAGGGAGATCCCGGGGCCGCGCTTGCCTTAAGTGAGGCAAGCCACCACCCCCCCCTGAGCCAGCGGATTGGCTGGCTCAGGGGATGACACGGCCCGAGGATTCCCCTGATCGCGCGGGGGCTGGAAACCAGCCTCCACGGGCGTGTTGGGGGCGTGAAGCCCGCAACCCCACCTCCTCCTGATGTCGGAAGTGGCGTTGTAGTCCCAAAACATCTGGAGGGCCAAGTTTGGGGGTGCCTGACCTAGAAGCTCAAGTCTTCTCGGTCCCCTGGGAACAGGCCTCACTTTTAATCATGTTGACGTCATTGGCCCCATCTCCAATGGCCAAGGAGATGGCTTTCTTGTGCCGCTTGACCATCTGAACGATGAGGGCTTTCTGCTTGGGAGTCACCCTGCAGCAGATCACGGCCTGGCAGGTGGTGGCCAGTTCCACAAAGGCTTTTTCCATCGCGTTCTCCTGGTCCTTCTTAGTTCTGTCGCGGCAGCAGCCTAAGCGCTGTCGCCAGCTCAGGTTCTCCTCCTCCGTGGTCGATCCCTCCGTGTGGAAGATTTTATCCTGGGAGGAAAATGAGGAGACACCCAATCAGATGGTCTTTACAGTGGTACCTCAGGTTACATACACTTCAGGTTACATATGCTTCAGGTTACAGACTCCGCTAACCCAGAAATAGTGCTTCAGGTTAAGAACTTTGCTTCAGGATGAGAACAGAAATCGTGCTCTGGCGGCGCGGCGGAAGCAGAAGGCCCCATTAGCTAAAGTGGTGCTTCAGGTTAAGAACAGTTTCAGGTTAAGAATGGACCTCCGGAATGAATTAAGCACTTAACCTGAGGTACCACTGTATTTGTTAAGAGACCACCCCAAATTCTCGGTTCCTGTCGCGGATGAATTGCCACCTGGGATAGGAACAATGCATCATATGTGATGGGAGTGTGTGCATATCAAACAATTTTGGAGGGCCATTCAAGAGGAACATTAAAAAATGCTTAATAATAATATATAATAATATTAATTTATTATTTATACCCCGCCCATCTGGCTGAGTTTCCCCAGCCACTCTGGGTGGCTCCCAATCGAATGTTAAAAACAGCACAGCATTAAATATTAAAAACTTCCCTAAACAGGGCTGCCTTCAGATGTCTTTTAAAGATAGGATAGCTGCTTATTTCCTTCACTTCTGAAGGGAGGGCATTCCACAGGGTGGGCGCCACCACCGAAAAGGCCCTCTGCCTGCTTCCCTGCAACCTCATTTCTCACAGGGAGGGAACCGCCAGAAGGCCCTCAGGAGATGGACCCCGGTGTCTGGGCTGAACGATGGGGGTGGAGACGCTCCTTCAGGGATACTGGGCCATTTAGGGCTTGAAAGGTCAGCACCAACACTTTGAATTGTGCTCAGAAACGTACTGGGAGCCAACGTAGGTCTTTCAGGACCTGTGTTATGTGGTCTCGGCGGCTGCTCCCAGTCCCCAGTTTGGCTGCCACATTCTGGATTAGTTGCAGTTTCTGGGTCACCTTCAAAGGTAGCCCCACGTAGAGCACATTGCAGTAGTCCAAGCGGGAGATAACTAGAGCACCCACCACTCTGGCCAGACAGTCCGCAGGCAGGTAGGTCTCAGCCTACCATGGTTCCATGGATAGGAACCATGTACCATATGTGGTGGGAGTGTGTGCATATCAAACAATTTTGGAGGGACATTCAAGAGGAACTTTAAAAAATGCTTAAAATATCATGTAATAAAAAACCAGGTGTCAAAACTTCGCTGGCTAGAAAGAAGCACTGGTTCAGTGTGTCTGCTTTGAAAGAGGCTAAACTGCCTGGCTGTATATTGTCCCCCTGCTTATTTAACTTATATGCAGGATTCATCATGCGAAAGGCTGGGCTGGATGAACCCCAAGCCGGAATTAAGATCGCCGGAAGAAATATCAACAACCTCAGATATGCAGATGACACAACCTTGATGGCAGAAAGTGAGGAGGAATTAAAGAACCTTTTAATGAGGGTGAAAGAGGAGAGCACAAAATATGGTCTGAAGCTCAACATCAAAAAAACGAAGATCATGGCCACTGGTCCCATCACCTCCTGGCAAATAGAAGGGGAAGAAATGGAGGCAGTGAGAGATTTTACTTTCTTGGGCTCCATGATCACTGCAGATGGTGACAGCAGCCACGAAATTAAAAGACGCCTGCTTCTTAGGAGGAAGGCGATGGCAAACCTAGACAGCATCTTAAAAAGCAGAGACATCACCTTGCCAACAAAGGTCCATGTAGTAAAAGCTATGGTTTTCCCAGTAGTGATGTATGGAAGTGAGAGCTGGACCATAAAGAAGGCTGATCGCTGAAGAATGGATGCTTTTGAATTCTGGTGCTGGAGGAGACTCTTGAGAGTCCCATGGACTGCAAGAAGATCCAACCTCTCCATTCGGAAGGAAATCAGCCCTGAGTGCTCACTGGAAGGACAGATCCTGAAGCTGAGGCTCCAAGACTTTGGCCACCTCATGGGAAGAGAAGACTCCCTGGAAAGACCCTGATGCTGGGAAAGATGGAGGGCACAAGGAGAAGGGGACGACAGAGGACGAGATGGTGGGACAGTGTTCTCGAAGCGGCCAACATGAGTTTGACCAAACTGCTGGAGGCAGTGGAAGACAGGAGTGCCTGGTGTGCTCTGGTCCAGGGGGTCACCAAGAGGCGGACACGACTGAACGACTAAACAGCAACAACAACAACAAACTGCCTGGAGGATATTTGGGCTGCAAAAATACTTTCCATTTCTAGAATTTAAGTCTGGGAGGGAAGGAAGAGGGGTACAGCAAAAATATATATCTCACCAGGAAGTCTCCGGTGACCACCAATGCTTTTTTGCCATGTGGCAGAGAGGTCGGGAAAGATAGGAATGACTTTTCTTTGCAGAGGCCTTCTCCACTGCTAGCTAAGCTGCTATTGCTGTACCAGCCTGGCTCCAGGATCTCGCTGCAAAACAAGGCGGGTGGTTGAAGGGCCAAAACAGAAACACTGACACACTTCTTCATATAACCAACATACTTAAGTCTGACTAGTAATAATAATAATAATAATAATAATAATAATAATTTATTATTCATACCCCACCCATCTGGCTGGGTTTCCCCAGCCACTCTGGGCGACTTCCAGCAAAACACTAAAATACAACAACCTATTAAACATTAAAAGCTTCCCTGAACAGGGCTGCCTTCAGATGTCTTCTAAAAGTCTGGTAGTTGTTTTTCTCTTTGACATCTGGTGGGAGGGCGTGACACAGGGCAGGCGCCACCACCAAGAAGGCCCTCTGCCTGCTTCCCTGTAACTTGGCTTCTCGCAGGGAGGGAACCGCCAGAAGGCCCTCGGCGCTGGACCTCAGTGTCCGGGCAGAACGATGGAGGTGGAGATGCTCCTTCAGGTATACTGGACCAAGGCCGTTTAGGGCTTTCAAGGCCAGCACCTACACTTTGAATTGTGCTCGGAAACGTACTGGGAGCCAGTGTAGGTCTTTCAAGACTGGTGTTAATGCATGAAGGGGTTAATACCATAGAGTAAGCTAGCCTGCCAGGCTTAACTAGGTAGGGACTAGGTAACCGAGCCTTTGATCCCTCTGTCTACCTGAGAAGCTCAACATGAGAGGTGGCTAAGCTGGTTGCTCCAGTTTAGCCGCATGGCTTTAACAAGCCTTCCTTGGGTTCCTATACAATGGTACATCCGTTCTCAAACGAAATCCATTCCAGAAGCCCGTTCGGCTTCCGAAACATTCGAAAACCGAGGCGAGGCTTCCCATTGGTTGCAAGAGCTTCTTGCACTCAGCGGAAGCCGCGTAGCACATTCAGATTCCGAAAAACATTTGAAAACAGAAGCATTTACTTCCAGGTTTTGGGCGTTTGGGAGTCGAAACGTACAATATTCGAAGCGTCCAGGAACCAAATAATTTCATCCCTTTGCAACTAAGCCAAGTTCTACTGCCTGTGCAATTTTTCCCAAAGCTGCCTGGAACAGCTCATGACTCGGACCTTTGAAGCGCTTGTAAGTAAACCATGGGTTCAGGTTACAAGACTCAACATGAGGAAGAACTTTCTAAGATATATATATATATATATATGCTAGGAGAAGTGGGAAACTTTGGAAGAGAGGGCATATTTCGAAGGTCTAACAGCTTACATTTCCACTACATGTTTTGTGATTTTAAATCTCTGCTGGGAGCTCAGCGGACACCCATACCTGATTTCACTCTCCTCTAGAATACTCATGTCGTCCGAGAGAAGTCGACAGGCAAAGCCAATATTGACAGCAGTCTCTGAAAACGCAAGGAAAGAGCAAAAATGAGACGAGGGTGCCCTGACGAGATGCGCCAACGACCACGGCCACTTTTATATACAGTGGTACCTCGGGTTACAAACACTTCAGGTTACAGACTCCGCTAACCCGGAAGTAGTACCTCGGGTTAAGAACTTTACCTCAGGATGAGAACAGAAATCGTGCGGCAGCAGGAGGCCCCATTAGCTAAAGTGGTACCTCAGGTTAAGAACAGTTCCAGGTTAAGAACAGATCTCCAGAACGAATTAAGTTCGTAACCAGAGGTACCACTGTAATAATAATAATTTATTATTTATACACCGCCCATCTGGCTGGGTTTGCCCAACAGCTCCTAATGGAATATTAAAAACATAATATACTATTAAACATTAAAAACTTCCCTAAACGGGGCTGCCTTCAGATGCATTCTAAACAACAGACAGTTGTTTATCTCCTTGACATCTGATGGGAGGGCGTTCCACATGGCGGGTGCCACCACCGAGAAGGCCCTCCGCCTGGTTTCCTGCAACCTCACTTCTCGCAGGGAGGGGACCACCAGAAGACCCTCGGAGCTGGACCTCCGTGTCCGGGGTGGAGACACTCCTTCAGGGATATTGGGCCATTTAGGGCTTTCAAGGTCAGCACCAACCCTTTGAATTGTGTTGGAAACATCCTGGGAGCCAATGTAGGTCTTTCAGGACTGGTGTTATGTGGTCTCCACTCCCAGTCACCAGTCCAGCTGCCGCATTTTGGATTAGTTGCAGTTTCTGGGTCACCTTCAAAGGGAGCCCCACATAGAGCGCATGGCAGGAGTCAAAGCAGGAGATAACTAGAGCATGCACCACTCAGTGCGGGCAGGGAGGGTCTCATCCTGCGTACCAGATGGAGCTGGCAGACAGCTGCCCTGGACACAGAATTGACCTGTGCCTCCATGGAGTCCAAAATGCACAGGACACACACACACACACACACACACACACACACACACACACAGAAACAAATGTTTTCATAGAATCATAGAATTGTGGAGTTAATAGGGACCCCAAGAGAAAAAATGTAGTATAAACACCGACAACTGGGAAACACTGGCCTGCGAGGGCTCCAGTTGGAGAACAGCCTTTACCAAAGGTGTCGTGGGCTTTGGAGACACTCGAACTCAGGACGCGAGGGAGAAACGTGCTAAGCGGAAGGCACGCTTGGCAAACCCTCACCGGGATCAACTCCTGCCCGGAAACCTATGTCCCCACTGTGGAAGGATGTGGGGATCCAGAACTGGCCTCCACAGTCACTTACGGACTCGCTGTGAAAACCGTGTTTATGGAAGACAATCGGCTACGAGGGATCGCCAAAGAAGGGCCGTAAAGGTAGCCAGGTGGGGGCTGGCTGAGGGCAGGTAGAAGTTGGTGGGACGGATGCCTTACCTTGCTTGTCTCCCGTCAACACCCACACTTTGATGTCCCCCCTTTTGAGAAGCTGAATGGTTTCGGGGACCCCGTCTTGCAGTTTGTCCTCGATAGCCGTGGCCCCCAAGAGCTGAGAGAGGAAGACCAAGACAAAGCAACGATGGAACTCAAGCTCATAGCTGTCAACTTACAGATTTGGAAATAAGGGACCAGCAGCCTCGAAAATAAGGGATCAGCAGCCAAAATAAGGGATTTTCAGAGCGCTGGTATGTTCAGCTTCTGAGCCCCTCTGAACCAAAGGCAGAAAGCCCAGCCAGCAGCCAAACGAAGCCTCAAGCGGTGGTTCCCACAGCGCAGCAACCCGGCAGAGGAGACGCAGCAGGGAAAACCACCGTCACCTCTCCGCTGGGAAGCGCTGAGCAAAGGCGAGTCCCCAGGCAACGCGGCCGATTTGATCAGCACAAGGCATGCAAGCTCCACCCCCCCAGTCGTTCTTAGACTCCTTATTGGGTGAGCAACACAGCCAAGCAACACAGTTGGAGCCCCCCTCCTCCCTGGCCGGCAGGGAGGGAGGGAAAGGAGCTGCTTCCTTTGAAACCCGGGAAATTTAAGGGACATCATCAATAAGGGACAGCAGCGGGACACGGCGCTGGGATAAGGGGCTGTCCCGCCAAATAAGGGACGCTTGACAGCTATGCTCTAGCTAACCCAGAAACCTTTCGCCCCCAGCTCCTTCCTCGCTCGTAATACCAGACTCCAACAGGGGCTTGTAGGACGGAACGGAACGTGGGAAGTTTCAGGAGAGCAGAAGTAGCTGGGTCAACCGCAAAGCAGTTGGCTGCCGTCATCTGACTTCGCTTTGCTCGCTTTGCTCCTCCCTTCGCTTTGCTTCGCTTTGCTCCTCCCTCCCTCCTAACTTGACCCCCAACAACTGATCTGCACCCAGATTTCTGGGTGGGGTGGGGAGCTTGAAGGGGGAAATTGTGGGCTTGATGTGAATAATTTTTGGACCAGGGGGAGGTTGAGGTCTCCTTTATTTGTTAATTAGTGGCTCTGAGTATTGCTTTGTCTATTTTTCTGAATACAGTGGTACCTTGGTTCTCAAATGCCTTGGTACTCAAATGCCTTGGTTCTCAAATGCCTGGTTCTCAAACACCTTGGTTCTCAAACACGTTGGTTCTCATATGCCTTGGTTCTCAAACACCTCAAACATGTAGAAACCCGGAAGTAAGTGTTCCGGTTTTCGAACATTTTTCAGAAGCCGAACGTCCGACGTGGCTGTCAGCTATTGTTTCCGGGGCGCCTGCACCAATCAGAAGCCCTGCCTCGGTTTCCAAACATTTAGGAAGTCAAACAGACTTCTGGAACAGATTAAGTTTGGTGATTTTGTTTTTGCGCTTTATTTTGTTTTGGTTTTTGAGGCTTTTTCGGTTCATTTGTTTTCCTGACTTTGTAGAACCCAGTTCAGCTACTGATGGATTGATAGTGCGACTACAGAAATGGATAAAAGCCCCCCATCCAAACAATGACTATCATCAGTGCAGGTAAGAAAAAAAAGTAATTTTAATTTGGAAATATGGCATTATGTATTTTTGTGGTTTTCTGTTGTGGACCACCCTGAGACCTGTGGGTATATAGGTAAAGGGACCCCTGACCATTAGGTCCAGTCGTGGCCGACTCTGGGGTTGCGGCGCTCATCTCGCTTTATTGGCGGAGGGAGCCGGCGTACAGCTTCCGGGTCGTGTGGCCAGCAGGACTAAGCCGCTTCTGGCGAACCAGAGCAGCACACGGAAACGCTGTTTACCTTCCCGCCGGAGCGGTACCTATTTATCTACTTGCACTGGTGTGCTTTTGAACTGCTAGGTTGGCAGGAGCAGGGACCGAGCAATGGGAGCTCACCCCATCATTGCGGGGAGTCGAACCGCCGACCTTCTGATCGGCAAGTCCTAGGCTCTGTGGTTTAACCCACAGTGATATATAGCAGTACACAATTTTTTAATAGTAGTGACAGTAATGGTGAGAATAATAAATAATAATAAATCATAATAATGACACCCTGTTCCTAGAAAAGGAAGTCTGGCCACAGGAGAAACCTTTTACTGACCAAAGGATCTCTTACCCTGAGATCCCTCTCGATCTCCTCATAAACCTTGTCCAGTTCTTGGGCTCGATTCTGCAGCAAGACGCTGGCAGCATGGTGTTTCTTACTCCACAGGGAAAACTCGCTCTCGTCCACATCTCTCATCGCCACGCACAGAGTCCTCAGCGTCTCGGCCGCGAATGTCTAGGAGAGGCGAAAGCAGAGACTGCTGGGAAGATGGATTTCTGCAGAAGGGGGCAGCGTGGCGCAGCTGGGAGTCATTTTGGACTCACGGCTGTCCATGGAGGTGCAGGTCAGTTCTGTGTCCAGGGTGGCTGTCTACCAGCTCCACCTGGTACGCAGGATGAGACCCTCCCTGCCCGCAGACTGTCTGGCCAGAGTGGTGCATGCTCTGGTTATCTCCCGCTTGGACTACTGCAATGCGCTCTACGTGGAGCTACCTTTGAAGGTGACCCGGCAACTGCAACTAATCCAGAATGCAGCAGCCAGACTGGGGACTGGGAGTGGAGACCATATAACACCGGTCCTGAAAGACCTACGTTGTCTCCCAGGACGTTTCCAAACACAATTCAAAGGATTGGTGCTGACCTTTAAAGCCCTAAATGGCCCAGTAGATCTGAAGGAGCGTCTCCACCCCCATCGTTCTGCCCGGACACTGAGGTCCAGCTCTGAGGGACTTCTGGCACTTTCCTCCCTGCGATAAGTGAGGTTACAGGGAACCAGGCAGAGGGCCTTCTCGGTGGTGGCGCCTGCCCTGTGGAACGCCCTCCCGTCAGATGTCAAGGAAATAAGCAACTATCTGACTTTTAGAAGACATCTGAAGGCAGCCCTCTTTAGGGAAGTTTTTAATGTTTGACGTTTTAATGTATTTTTAATCGCTAGGACTGGGACATATCCCTGTCTAAAATCCTGAAGGACAGCTGCTGCCAGCCAGTGTCAACAACATTGAACTAGACGGACCAGTGGTCTGACTCTGTCAAAGGCATCTTCCTATGTTCCCTTTAGTCACCACCATGAGGTCTAGAATCTTACTTTAGCTTTGTGGGAAGGACCTAAGCTCACTTCGATATTTCGATTTAGGGCAGGTGGAATTCTGGTGGCAATGTTTCATTTCTCCCTCAAATAAACAGCCTCGTCCAACAGCTACAAGACTGTGGAGGGATTCATTTTTACATTTACATTCCCCTGAGGAGCTCAAGGCGTTGTACGGAGATACCCCCCCCCCCCTATTTTATCCTCACAAATTTGTGAGGGAGAGGGAGTTGACTTGAGAGCCAGTGTGGTGTAGTGGATAGGAGTGGTAGACTCGTAATCTGGGGAACCGGGTTCGAGTCTCCGCTCCTCCACATGCAGCTGCAGGGTGACCTTGGGCCAGTCAAACTTCTCTGAAGTCTCTCAGCCCCACTCACCTCACAGAGTGTTTGTTGTGGGGGAGGACGGGAAAGGAGATTGTTAGCCGCTTTGAGACTCCTTAAAGGTAAAGATAAAGTGACCCCTGACCATTAGGTCCAGTCGTGGCCGACTCTGGGGTTGCGGCGCTCATCTCGCTTTACTGGCCGAGGGAGCCGGCATACAGCTTCCGGGTCATGTGGCCAGCAGGACTGAGCCGCTTCTGGCGAACCAGAGCAGTGCACGGAAAAGCCGTTTACCTTCCCGCCGGAGCGGGACCTACTTATCTACTTGCACTTTGAGGTGCTTTCGAACTGCTAGGTTGGCAGGAGCAGGGACCGAGCAACAGGAGCTCAATGGGATTCGAACCGCCGACCTTCTGATTGGCAAGTCCTAGGCTCTGTGGGTTAACCCACAGCGCCACCTGCTGAGACTCCTTCAGGTAGTGATAAAGCGGGATATCAAATCCAAACTCTTCTACTTCTTCTTGAGGTCAGCCAGCGAGCTTCGTGGCTGAGCAGAGATTCGAACCCTGGCTGTCCAGATCTTAGTCCGACACTCTGACCACTAAGTCACACCAGCTTCCACCCACTTGTGAAGACTTACGTCCAGAGCCTTGACGGTGCATCCTTCGGTCACACGGTCTCTGTGGAGTCTCTCCAGGATCACAGTGTCTGCTCCTTTGGTGTAAAGCTTGATATGGCCTTCGGGGTCCCGCACTGTGGGATGGAGAAACAAAAAACCCTTAAGTTGAGAGAGAGAGAGAGAGAGAGAGAGAGAGAGGGAGGGAGGGAGGGAGGGAGGGAGGGAGGCACCATCTGTTTACCAAAGGTGGGAAACCTCTGAACGTCCCAGATGTTCCTGGACCACAACTCCAATCATCCCTGACCGCTGGGGCTGATGGGAGTTGTAGTCTGGCAAAATCTGGAAGAATCAGTTTTCCCATCCTTGAAAATGCGCTTGGACTACTGCCATGCGCTCTATGTGAGGCTACCTTTGAAGGTGACCTGGAAACTACAATTAATCCAGAATGCGGCAGCCAGACTGGGGACCGGGAGTGGAGACCACATAACACCGGTCCTGAAAGACCTACATTGGCTCCCAGGACATTTCCGAGCACAATTCAAAGTGTTGGTGCTGACCTTGAAAGCCCTAAACGGCCCAGTAGACCTGAAGGAACGTCTCCACCCCCATCATCCAGCCCGGACACCTGGGTCCATCTCCTGAGGGCCTTCTGGCGGTTCCCTCCCTGCGAGAAGTGAGGTTACAGGGAACCAGGCAGAGGGCCTTCTCGGTGGTGGCGCCCGCCCTGTGGAACGCCCTCCCACCAGATGTCAAGGACCCTTATGGATTTTCGTATGGGACAGCGGCAGATGATTTTCAGGGTCCCCTTTTCCAACTCTACCATTATGGGCCCACAAAACACTGACCCACAATGGACATCCGTTTGCGGACGCTGTTGAAGTCCAGAAGGGCCAGCACTTTGTAGGTTCTCTCCACCCCGAGCTCGCTGATGGTGACCGTGTCCTGCGTTCGAGACAGGAAGACATAGCCCAGGTTCCTGGCCGCGGTCACCAGGGCTTCCTCGTCCGGCGAAGCGGCTTGGTAGACCAGCTGATCTATGAGAAATTTGGGAGGGAGGAGAGCAGATGGTCATTGCCAGAATCACCCCAGTCCCTTTTGCCCAGATGGATCACAAATCCATGAGGCTGGATGATGTCTTTGTTCTTCTTCTTTACAAAAAACTCCCCCCCCCCCAATTTATTTATGGGGTTTTTCAGATCGAAATTTTACAACGTAAAAACTACCGTAGAGCCATTCATTCCAATGGATCTGTTCTGGTTTTTCTTTTGTTTTTACATTTATATTTGTGACTTTTGTGATTTGTCCCGACAAAACACCTCATCGCAGTTTCTTCCTATCTATTCAAAGGGGCTTTGCTGCAGAATATACCAAATGTAAGAATTCACTGATCAATGTATCTCTGTACTGGCTCACTGGGAAAACTTCAGAAATTCATATAGACCTGTGAGCTCAGCTACTCAGCAGCCCCTCTGCCTGAGGGATAATTCATGGTATCCTGATACCTGAGTGCCAGACAGGTAGCCATTCCAGAAATAACAAGCCCAGATGAAGACAAAAGGGTGTGATTCACTTGGCTGGGAAACAGGGAAATGTAAATATCTCTTTTGTTACACTTGATGATCTCTTTCAGCTTCTGCCTTCTGGAAGAAGGTAAAAGGTAAAGGTAAAGGTACCCCTGCCCGTTCGGGCCAGTCTTGACAGACTCTAGGGTTGTGCGCTCATCTCACTCTAGAGGCTGGGGGCCAGCGCTGTCCGGAGACACTTCCGGGTCACGTGGCCAGTGTGACATCGCTGCTCTGGTGAGCCAGAGCCACACACGGAAATGCCGTTTACCTTCCCGCTAGTAAGCGGTCCCTATTTATCTACTTGCACCCGGGGGTGCTTTCAAACTGCTAGGTTGGCAGGCGCTGGGACCGAGCAACGGGAGCGCACCCCGCCGCGGGGATTCGAACCGCCGACCTTTCGATCAGCAAGCCCTAGGCACTGAGGCTTTTACCCACAGTGCCACCCGCGTCCCTGGAAGAAGGTACAGGGTTATAAAGACTAGGACTAGCCGCCTAAGAAGCAGTTTTTATCCAAATGCGATATTGGTTTTAAACGCAGTGTAACGTAGTCTCTGTGGGAGCATATCGTATTTAATTATGGGGTATCATAGTTTTTAGGGGGTTAACCAGGCTGGGATAGCTGGGATAGCAGGCTTGTTGGTTTCTGAATGTCTGGTGTAGATTTTTTTCAATTTCGTTGTTCTGTATGGGACAATGACAATAAAGATTATGGTATCGTATTGATGGGTGTTTGGTGGAGGGCAAGGGGAACCATGGGGCAGGGTCCAGGATGCTCAGATTACGGCCACCAGACCTCCCCTTTCATGATATAACCATGATGTATGAGTGATGTAGTTTGGGGGCTGTAACACGGGGATTAGCAGCTAATAAAAGTTGGGGTTCTCTTTTGTTCGGGGTTTCCATCTTGTTCCACCTGGTGGCAGGTGGGAGTCCTGTCGCGACAGTCTTCAATCAAGACCAAGCCGACTGGCTGCTGTTTCGCTCTGGTATTCCTGGCTGGTGTCCTTGTTTTTTGGTCCAGGGGAGCTCTCAGATTTCTCCGTTAACAGCACCCACAAATTTTGGCTCCAGGGCTTAGGAAAGCCATGGTTGTGGGGCCAAGCCAAACCCCTGGATCAACGTTTCTGCTGAACTTGGCATTACAAAAGCGACGGAATTGCCATTCAAAACAGAAACAAAAGGCGCAGTGTCCGTAATATGCGCTGCAAACATTTCCTCTTCTGGCTGCAAAACAGACGTCTTTCTCCACCAAATCCCATCTCGTTGCCAGGCAGAGGTGCCGCCCTGCATTTTTCCCGTTAACGACTTAACGGGTCACGCCATGGAATTAGCTCGACAAGGAAAGGATCTGCTTACACTGGGCTGAGTACCATAATTAAAAGTTTTAAAAACACAAACAAACAAATCCTTAGTATCTACTATCAAGCTGTGGCTTGTGGCTTCCATCCAGAGCCCTGTGGGTATTGTCATGGGAAAGTAAGAATAACAGCACCACTCAGGTGTCAGAGAAGCTGAAACAACAGCTAGTGGGAGCCAGCAATTTTTCAGAGACACGCACTTCCTCAAAGAGGATTCTAGTCCTCATTATTCTATGACTTTGTTTACTTCCTGCTAGGGTATGGAACGAGCTGCCCATTATATCCCATTTCAACCTTGCTGACCCTCATTCATAGATCTAAAATTTATTTTACACTAGGGTTGATCTGAGCAGGAAATTACACCCCGGTTCAGCCTTGCTGGGGGACGTGGGTGGCGCTGTGGGTTAAACCACAGAGCCTAGGGCTTGCCGATCAGAAGGTCGGTGGTTCGAATCCCCATGACGGGGTGAGCTCCCGTTGCTCGGTCCCTGCTCCTGCCAACCTAGCAGTTAGAAAGCACCTCAAAGTGCAAGTAGATAAATAGGTACCACTTCAGCGGGAAGGTAAACGGCGTTTCCATGCACTGCTCTGGTTCGCCAGAAGCGGCTTAGTCCTGCTGGCCACATGACCCGGAAGCTGTACGCCGGCTCCCTCGGCCAGTAAAGCGAGATGAGCGCCGCAACCCCAGAGTCGGTCACAAATGGACCTAATGGTCAGGGGTCCCTTTACCTTACTGCCATTCAGGCAAATTTTTAAAAAATTTAGTATAAACACCGACAATTGGGAAACACTGGCCTGCGAGTGCTCCAGTTGGAGAACAGCCTTTCCCAAAGGTGTTGTGGGCTTTGAAGACACTCGAACTCAGGACGCAAGGGAGAAACGCACTTAAGAGGAAGGTGCGCTTGGCAAACCCTCACCAGGATCAACTCCTGCCTGAAAACCTATGTCCCCACTGTAGAAGGACGTGTGGGTCCAGAACTGGCCTCTACAGTCACTTACGGACTCATGTTTATGGAAGATCTTACTCGGCTACGAGGGATCGCCAAATAAATTCTTTGCACGCTTGGGTGAAACATTCTCACGAAAACACGCACACCTTTCGACCTTTTCAGGGCCTTCTCAGTGGTGGCGCCCTCCCTGTGGAATGCCTTCCCGTCAAACGTCGAGGAGATAGACAATTATCTGACTTTTAGAAGACACCTGAAGGCAGCCCTGCTCAGGAAAGCTTTAAACGCTTGCTGTTTTATTACACTTTTATATTAGTTAAAAGCAGCCACTCACTCTCTTTCTCCTCCACCATGACGGTGTGGCAGATTGCCAGGAGACGCATGAATTCCTTCACCATGGGGTCGTCGTTTCGCCGGATGTTTTCCAGGAGCTGTTGGTCGTAAAATTCTAGCTTACTATCCAAGTACTTGTTCCACTTCAAATCAGACTCCTGGAGAGGGGAAGAAATGAAGTTAAGAGGTTAATGACGAGGAAGAACCCTGGGGAAGCTGCAAACCATCAGATTCCGTCTTCACACACACTCAGGTCAGAAACAACAACAATTTATTATTTATACCTCACCCATCTGGCTGGGTTTCCCCAGCCACTCTGGGCGGCTTCCAACAAAAGATTAAAAATACATCAAAACATCAATCATTAAAAGCTTCCCTAAACAGGGCTGCCTTCAGATGTCTTCTAAAAGTCAGATAGTTGTTTATTTCCTTGACATCTGACAGGAGGGCGTTGCACAAGGCGGGCGCCACCACCAAGAAGGCCCTCTGCCTGGTTCCCTGTAATTTCATTTCTCGCAGGGAGGGAACTGCCAGAAGGCTCTCAGAGATGGACCCAGGTGTCCGGGCTGGATGATGGGGGTGGAGACGCTCCTTCGGGGATACACGGCCATTTAGGGCTTGAAAAGTGAGCACCGAAACTTTGAATTGTGCTCGGAAACGTCCTGGGAGCCAATGTAGGTCTTTCAGACACGGTGTTATGTGGTCTTGGTGGCCGCTCCCAGTCCCCAGTCTAGCTGCCACATTCTGGATTAGTTGTAGTTTCTGGGTCACCTTCCAAGGCAGCCCCAGGTAGAGCGCATGGCAGTAGTCCAAGCGGGAGATGACCAGAGCATGCACCACTCTGGCCAGACAGTCTGCGGGCAGGGAGGGTCCCATCCTGCATACCAGATGGAGCTGCCCTGGACACAGAATTGACCTGCACCTCCATGGACAGCTGTGAGTCCAAAATGACCCCCAGGCTGCGCACTTGGTCTTTCGGGGGCACAGTTACCCCATTCAGGACCAAGGAGTCCCCCACACCTGCCCGCCCCCTGTCCCCCCAGAAACAGTCCTTCTGTCTTGTCAGGATTCAACCTCAATCTGTTGGCCGCCATCCATCCTCCAACCGCCTCCAGGCACTCACACAGAAATAAGCTTTCGGAGAAGAACGTTTCCACACTGTGGGCCTTGTGGTAAGAGAATATCCCCCCCCCCCCCCGCTTTATAGAAGTCCAATATGTCACTAGCTCTCATGTGCATAGAACTCTCCCATGTGGCAACAATGGCTCGGTTAGCACATAATGCTAAGCCATGGTTTGCTTAGCAAACAGCAGTTCAACCAGGTTTTGCTTCCCAGGCAGTCTCACTTTCTGCCTTTGTCGTCTGGGACACAATGTTCAAACAAAACCTGGCAAACTGTTGACAGCAAACCATGGTTAAGCTGCTGGGCTCGCACGCCATGCGAAACCATGGTTTTAATAAACCATGGAATAAGAAACCCTGGCTTGGGGTGCAATCATAAAGCAAACCAATCTCTTGAGGAACTCATGTAATTTACAGCAAGAATATACAACCTACCATGGACTTGTCTTGGGCGCTGTTCTGCGAACCTGCAAATATTTCCAAAAGGAAGAATCAGAAATAAGGAAGACCTAAATGTTAAGAAGGAATGGGGGGGGGGGAATTATAACTAATCTTAAAAACCATTGTAAAACGGTTAAAATGGTTAGCAGGACTGTAAATATCACTGGTAGTTTAATGGCGAATTTTGGACAGAATGGAGAGGTGAAAAGATTCTGGATTATCGTAAAAAATGCAAGAGGAAATGATTCGCAACAGGACCCACAAAGGGGAGGAGCAGCGAAGTCTGGGAGATTCCTCGGGATCTTGTTTTGAAGTTGTAAGTTGGACTTTAAAATTTTAATTTGGAAAACCAAATAAATGATTTTTTAAAAGAATGTGCAAAAGCTACCCTGGTGCGCAAAAGGTTAAAAAAAATGCATTTGTTGCCCTGCCCATTCTGAAGCTTGGCTAGACAGAAATGTAGGACTTTTTCCTAAATCCCAGTAGGACTTTACCGTATATCACCCCGTTGATACAACATTTCTTGAAGGTCATGATGTTCTGGGTCAAAGTCCCCGTCTTATCCGAGAAGACGTATTCTATCTGCCCCAGCTGGTCGTTCAGACTGGTGCTCCGAGCTTTCGCCGGCATGTCCTTCGGGGCGTAATACATTTCCCTGTCCCAGTTGATGAAACAACTGTTGACCAGGTAAATGAATTCGAACCTGCGCCGGAGAGAAAAACCCCACAATCGCTGAACAGGCAAAGAAGACTTTTGTGGCTTGTGGAGCAAAGCTGGAACAACCTACTGAACATCAGAATGCTCCTCCTAGCTTGTGGACTCCCCTTCCTAGGAGGTTTCAAAGCAGAGGTTTGGACGGTCACCTGATCTGGATGCTTTGGTGGGGTTTGACTAGATGAACCTTGGGGTCCCTTCCAACTCTGCAATTCTACGGTTCTGCGATCAGGGCCTTTCTAAATCCAGCATCCTGTTGTCACCATTGCCACTCGGATCCCACGGTCTTCTGGCGGTTCCCTCACTGCGAGAAGCAAAGTTAGAGGGGACCAGGCAGAGGGCCTTCTCGGTGGTGGCGCCCTCCCTTCAGATGTCAAGGAAATAAACAACTATCTGACTTTCAGAAGACATCTGAAGGCAGCCCTGTTTAGGGAAGTTTTTAATGTTTGATGTTTTATGGTGTTTTTAATACTCTGTTGGGAGGTGGCGACCGTGGCTGGGCGATGTCCCTATTTTCAGGGGAGAAATGTTGGAGGGGATGGGAAAGGATGTGCCTATTTTCACGGGAGAAATGTTGGAGAGGATGGAATAGGACGTCCCTATTTTCAGGGGAGAAACATTGGAGGGGATGGAATAGGACGCCCCTATTTTCAGGGGAGAAACGCTGGAGGGGATGGAATAGGACGTCCCTATGTTCAGGGGAGAAACGTTGGAGGGGATGTTGCACAACTCAGTTCCTTCAGTCTGTGGGGACGTTGCTGTGATTGACTAAGGAGTTAGCCAACGAGGAATGTTATGCTCCCAGGAAAAGTGGTATAGTGGTACCTTCAGACCACAGACGCTTCAGGTTACAGACTCCGCTAACCCAGAAATAGTACCTCGCGTTAAGAACTTTGCTTCCGGATGAGAACAGAAATCACACTGTGGCAGCAGGAGGCCCCATTAGCTAAAGTGGTGCGTCAGGTGAAGAACAGTTTCAGGTTAAGAACGGACCTCCAGAACGAATTTAGTTCTTAACCCAAGGTACCACTGTACAATGGAATTTTAGAGCTGGAAGGAGTTTCCAGGGGCTGTATAATCCAACCCGCATTGTCCTTGTTGGCTGACCCAATACTCCCGTGAACCAATCAATAAAGGTAAAGGGACCCCTGACCATTAGGTCCAGTCGTGGACGACACTGGGGTTGCGGCGCTCATCTCGCTTTATTGGCCGAGGGAGCCGGCGTACAGCTTCCGGGCAATGTGGCCAGCATGACTAAGCCGCTTCTGGCGAACCAGAGCAGCACACGGAAATGCCGTTTACCTTCCCGCTGGAGTGGTACCTATTTATCTTCTTGCACTTTGATGTGCTTTCGAACTGCTAGGTTGGCAGGAGCAGAGACCGAGCAACGGGAGCTCACCCCGTCATTGCGGGGATTCGAACCGCCAACCTTCTGATCGGCAAGTCCTAGGCTCTGTGGTTTAACCCACTGTTAATCGAACTGCTAGGTTGGCAGGAGCAGGGACTGAGCAATGGGAGCTCACCCCGTCATTGCAGGGATTCGAACCGCCGACCTTCTGATCGGCAAGCCCTAGGCTCTGTGGTTTAACCCACAGCGCCACCCGCGTCCCGTATTCCCGCGAACCAGTCAATATGGGCCCCCGAGTGAGGCAGTCCATGCTGAGACACGGTCCTCTCGTGCCTCTCCAATCACGGCTGCCTGAGGAAGAGGAGGCGGCTGACGACTTACGTGATGAGCATAGACATGGGGATAACCAGGCTGAGGAGAATAAGGAAGCCCCAGAAGGCAAAGAAGGCGTATTGGATGGAGCTGGTGGTGCTGTAGAAAGCAAAGAGGTAGGCGTGCTGTTCCCGGAACCTCTCGGCACTGACGCCGGATCCGACCGCCAGGCCGAAGGAGATGAGGAAGAGTGAGACGGTGATCTGCGGAGAGAAGCGAAGAAGGGTCAGGCCTTCGTGGGGAGAAGACTCTGGACCAGCTACTCCCAACTCTAGACCCACCAAGCGTCCCAGTTTTCCAAGGACAATCCTGGATTTACAGAAGCCGCCCCAGTTTCTGATGTTATCCTCACCCCCTCAACTGTATTACCTGGGTTGTGAAGGCGCCCTAAAGACGTTAAAGCAAAGATTATGGGATACTGCACACAGTGACTTGCGATCTCGATCGCACGCAGTCTGTAGTCCGCTGGCAGTAGGAGTACAATATGGGCATGTCTTTAAGTTAACACCTTACATTAAAAACCTGACAGTACCAAACTATCGAAGGCTTTTCACCAAAGCCAGACTAAACGTCTTTCCTTCTGCGGTGTTGAGAGGAGTTCCCTACCAGGACAGACTTGGCTCGTGTGCTCAAGACATCGACTCCATAAAACATATTTTGCTGCACTGTGCAAAATATGAGGAAGCCAGGGCTGAACTGATTCTACCCTCGCTGGTACCTTTCCCGGGAAAATCAGAGGCTCACTCTGTCAGGTTCCTATTGGAAGACTGGACAAATGCTAGAACGTTAGCAGTGGCAAAGTTTTTATCGGCGGTTGCAAGAACCAATGATCCCTATATTCTGAACAAAATGCTTGTTTAACCTGGAGTTAGGCTGTATGAATTGTGCATTGCTTTGTAATGATTTGTTGGGTTTATTTATGATTATTACTTTGTCAAAAGAAGAAGAAAAGAAAAGAAAAGAAAAGAAGAAAAGAAAACTTCCAGCTCCCATGGGTGAGGAGATACACACAAATATCAGGGAGGGACAGCCAAATCTTCTTACCAGTAGCACCAGGCGATCCATCAGATGGCTGAGTTTGGTCTTCTTCAACTTGATTTTCCCACAGTTTTTCATGATTTTGGTATCGAAGCCTGTGGAGGGGAGACGTTTGAATACAATTCTCTGATGAAAATAGGGACGTCCCATTCCATCCCCTCCAACGTTTCTCCCCTGAAAACAGGGACGTCCTATTCCATCCCCTCCAACGTTTCTCCCGTGAAAATAGGGACGTCCTATTCCATCCCCTCCAACGTTTCTCCCCTGAAAAGAGGGACGTCCTATTCCATCCCCTCCAACGTTTCTCCCCTGAAAAGAGGGACGTCCTATTCCATCCCCTCCAACGTTTCTCCCCTGAAAAGAGGGACGTCCTATTCCATCCCCTCCAATGTTTCTCCTGTGAAAATTGGCTGCAAAACTAATGAAATGCATAAACTTGAAAAGTAAAAATGAAAACTTTAAAAACAAAGAGAAGGTGCAGAAGGCTGGAGAGGAGGGAGGCCAAGAGGCAGAGATGAGTTTGGCTGGGGAAGAGGCACAAGAGTCTCCCCTCTTTCTGCGACAACCTAGAACCAGGAGAGGCATGAAAAGGGCGGAGGAGAGGTTGGCTGCATTCAGGCGCAGTCTCCGATTGCTTGGGAAAAGCCCTGGGGAGGAGGCAGGGACTATCGATCTTTATAACTGATGTTCATGGAGGAAAGAGCTGCTCCGCTCATTAGGCCTGACACACAGCCAAGTCTGTTTTTGCAAACTCCATCTTTGCACTGTGCAACTTCAACACCAAGAAAGCAGGTAGCGCTTGTGACTTTTGGAGGGCTCTAGTACGCTCAGTGGGACCTGGGTGGTGCTGTGAGTTAAACCACAGAGCCTAGGACTTGCTGATCAGAAGGTTGGTGGTTCGAATCCCCACAACGGGGTGAGCGCCGGTTGCTTGGTCCCTGCTCCTGCCCACCTAGCAGTTCGGAAGCACGTCCAAGTGCAAGTAGATAAATAGGTACCGCTCTGGCGGGAAGGTAAACGGCGTTTCCGTGCGCTGCTCTGGTTCGCCAGAAGCGGCTAAGTCCTGCTGGCCACATGACCCGGAAGCTGTACGCTGGCTCCCTCGGCCAATAAAGCGAGATGAGCGCCGCAACCCCAGAGTCGGCCACGACTGGACCTAATGGTCAGGGGTCCCTTTACCTTTTAGCACGCTCACTGGGAGAGTGGAAATGGACAATGGGAGTTGTAGTCCCACAATAATAATTATAATAATTAATAATAATTTGCAGGGTGCGACTTTGGCTATCCAGGACCAACACATCTACTTCTCTCTCCTGTGTGTGTCAAGAAACCGTGTCAAACCGGCTCATAATCTTTCCTTAACTGCCTCCGCATTGCTGCTGCTGTTACCCAGCGTGGCCAGAGATCTGTCGTGAGATTAGGCATCACTAAAGGCTTTGGGGAAACTGGTACGGCGAGTTTCTTAATGCTTCCTGCTTTCAGAAGTCAGCCCAGGGCAGAGGGTTGAGAAGGGAAAAGAAGGAGGAAGAATAGAGCCTTTATGTTGCGGAATTTCGGCAACGGAAAAGGCGTTTGGGCAACGTCTATTTGCAATGCTCACCTCAGGATAGACACACCAGGACATTGTAGCATCGCAAGGGGCCTAACTTTATATATATATATATATATAAAGTATTTCTATACTTTCACAAAATATCAGGGCTGGGCGTAGATTGTAGTCAACTACGCTCGACTCACAGCGAACCCTTTGAAATAAACAGACCTAAGTCAGCCGTGTCCATTCATTCCAATGGGTCTACTCTGCGTAGGGAAGAGGGGGAGAATCTGGGTGGGGGCAAATCTAGCAAATTCGCCCTTTCTGAAACAGCGTGAGATCTGCCCCCCCTTCGAAATTTGCACCGATCCGAATTTTGCGATGCACCTCTCCAAGCCACCGACGTTTACGAAAAGCGTGTCGTTAAGTAAAAGCGCGCTTAAAAAGGAATAGACCAGTGTGAGCAGCATGCAGGAATGCCTTATATTTGCAGGAATCCCTTGCAATAAAAACTAAAAAATCTGTACGTTGCGTCTTTTGAAGTCGGTGAGCGTCGCTGCTCCCTGTGGAAGTGAGTTCCGCAGGTTAACTTGCATGAAGGGGTTTCTCTTAGCTGCCCTGAAGCTTCCAAGGGAAGGTGGATTTTTAAGGTGGGCGTTTTGGGGACCCTCTGTGAGAAAAACGCCGAACAAATCAAAACCAATGAAGTAGGTAGATAAGGCCGTGCTGCAAAGACAGGGCTCAGCTCACCTGCGTAGATGACGAGGCCGTAGCAGGCCTCTGTGTTGCGCACCTTGCAGCCCCGCAACAAGACTTTCTCACTGTCGAGGGAATATTTCTCTCCGTGCCAATCCAACGTCCCCACGAAGCTGTGCATCCGGCTGTTCGGCTCCTCGCAAGTGATTACCCCTGCGGAGTTTGGAAAAAGGAGAGGCGAAAAATTAGGTTTTGTCTTTCTGCTGTCCAGAGACGCCCTCCTTCACTCTGCAACATGCAACCACTATTAATAATAATAATAATAATATATACCCCGCCCATCTGGTTTGGTTTCCCCAGCCACTCCCAACAGATCATCTTCCAAGGCCCTCCTTCGTGTGCCGTCTACTCGAGAGGTGCAGAGGGTGGCAACATGAGAGCGGGGGCTTCTTTGCAGTGGCTCCCCGTCTGTGGAACGCTCTCCCCAGGGAAGTTCGCCTGTTGCCTTCATTGTACACCTTTAGGCGCCCGGCAGAAACGTTCCTTTTTAACCAGGCCTTTGCTTGATCTCATTGACATCCAACACCCTTTTAGAATGTGGCTCTTTTGCGGGTTTTTTAAAATTGGGTTATTGTTTTTGCTTTGATTTTATATATTATGGTTTTGTTTGTGAACTGCTCGGAGACCTCCAGGTAGAGGGCAGTTTATAAATTGAATATATTATTATTATTACCCAGACACTGAGGTCCAGTTCAGAGGGCCTTCTGGCTGTTCCCTCACTACGAGAAGCCAAGTTACAGGGAACCAGGCAGAGGGCCTTTTCGGTGGTGGCGCCCGCCCTGTGGAAAGCCCTCCCACCAGATGTCAAGGAGATAAAGAACCACCAGACTTTTAGAAGACACCTGAAGGCAGCCCTGTTTAGGGAAGCTTTTAATGTTTGATGCATTACTGCAGCTGGGGAAGCCCAGCCAGATGGGTGGAGTATAAATTATTATTATTATTATTATTATTATTATTATTATTATTATTATTATTATTACTCTGCTATGAGTAATCGCCAAAGATGATGATGATGATGATGATGATGATAATGATTACTTGGACTAAATATCTAGCTTAAAGCAGAAATATCTAGCAGAAAACACATGCACACACATTCCAAGGAATCAACGGCATAAAGCACTAAACACCAGTGGAAAACTTTTGAGAATGAAAAGTTGTTGTTGTTTAATCTTTTAGTGGTGTCCGACTCTTCGTGTCCCCCTGGACCAGAGCACGCCGGGCCCTCCTGTCTTCCACTGCCTCCCGCAGTTGGGCCAAACTCATGTTGGCCGCTTCGAGAACACTGTCCCACCATCTTGTCCTCCGTCGTGCCCTTCTCCTTGTGCCCTCCATCTTTCCCAACATCAGGGTCTTTTCCAGGGAGTCTTCTCTTCTCATGAGGTGGCCAAAGTCTTGGAGCCTCAGCTTCAGGATCTGTCCTTCCCGGTGACCACTCAGGGCTGATTTCCTTCAGAATGGAGAGGTTGGATCTTCTTGCAGTCCATGGGACTCTCCAGAGTCTCCTCCAGCACCAGAACTCAAAAGCATCCATTCTTCGGCCATCAGCCTTCTTGATGGTCCAGCTCTCACTTCCATACATCACTACTGGGAAAACCATAGCTTGAACTATACGGACCTTTGTCGGCAAGGTGATGTCTCTGCTTTTTAAGATGCTGTCTAGGTTTGTCATCGCTTTTCTCCCAAGAAGCAGGCGTCTTTTAATTTCGTGGCTGCTGTCCCCATCTGCAGTGATCATGGAGCCCAAGAAAGTCAAATCTCTCACTGCCTCCATTTCTTCCCCTTCTATTTGGAGGTCCTGGCGACTGACACTCACCGTCAAAAGCAGCCATGCTCCCATCGTTGGTCAACTGCTCATGCGTCACCAAGAGAGCTTGCCGGTACTTCAGGTTGGTCTCTCTGCGAAAGAAGGACGGAGAGGGAATTTATCAGTGGGGGGAAACCGCAGGCCGTCTGTGAACGATGAGCCTATTCATTTATAGGGATTTGTTTATAGGGGAACTTATTTTAGGTAGAGGGAGGTGCGCAGAGGAGCGCTCAACCCCAGCCCAGAATGGCAGCGACGGCTTAAAAAGAAGAAAACAACGTAAGAGGCAGCCTTACCCGTCAATGTCCATCGTCTCCACGTAGCAGAGGCTGTTTGGCTCTGTGCTGGAGAGCAAGAGGAGGTCTGCCTGCGGAAATCGAGAGCAGAACACCTAAGACAGGATTCCTGGTGGGATGAGCAGTTGTAAATAACGCAGGGGGTTGGGAACTATCCGCCCACGGACTGGCCGACTGGGCCAAGGCAGCCATGGACCTCTTTCTCAGAGTAAATTCAGGCACCCTTTCAGCCATCCACCAAGAAAGGGAGGGAGGGAGGGAAGGAAGGAAGGAAGGAGAAAGGGAGGGAAGAAGAAAGGGAGGGAAGGAGGGAAGGAGGGAAGGAGGGAAGGAGGGAAGGAGGGAAGGAAGGAAGGAGAAAGGGAGGGAAGGAGAAAGGGAGGGAAAGAGGGAAGGAGGGAAGGAGGGAGAGAGAGAGAGAGAGAGAGAGAGAGAGAGAGAGAGAGAGAGAGAGAGAAGGCAGGCAGTCAGGCAGGCAGTCAGGAAGGGAGGAAGGAAGGAAAGAAAGAAAGAAAAAGGGAGGGAGGGAGGGAGGGAGGGAGGGAGGGAGGGAGGGAGGGAGGGAGGGAGGGAAGGAAGGAAGGAAGGAAGGAAGGAAGGAAGGAAGGAAGGAAGGAAGGAAGATAGGAAGGGGAAAGGAAAGAAGGGAGGGAGGGAGGGAGGGAGGGAGGGAGGAAGGAAGGAAGGAAGGAAGGAAGGAAGGAAGGAAGGAAGGGGAGAGAGAAGGAAGGAAGGAGGGAAGGAGGGAAGAAACCAATGAATGAATGAACAAATGAAGGAACGAAGGAGAAAGGGAGGGAAGGAGGGAAGAAACAAACGAATGTACGAACAAAGGAACGAAGGAATGAAGGAGAAAGGGAGGGAAGGAGGGAAGGAAGGAAGGAAGGAAGGGGAGGAAGGAACTTACAGGCACAATGCTGTCCTTACGGAGGCAGACGATATCACCCACGCAGATATCCCGCCATTTCTTCTGGATGAAACTGGGTTGGAGGGAACAAGGAGAGAGAATCAGCTGCCTTCAGGAGCCAGCCCTGCACACGAAAGGGAAGAGGCTAATGCTGTGGCTTGACACCCTCTCCCCCCCCCCCCCCCCGTGGGGCTCAACTGTTCAGCCCCACACTTGCCGCAGAGGACCTCCGTGGAGCTGAGCAGCTGTAAAGGAGAGCGAGGCTGAAGGGCAGGGGCTGGTCCACTCTCAAGACAGTCAATGCCCCCTGAATGCCAGCCGCTGGGGGGCTTCCCCTGATGGGCACCTGGCAGCACGGAAGACCCCTCCCCCTTCTCTTCCAGCTCTCCTCACCTTTTCCCCGTCAAAATCTCGCAAGGGCGGCTGTTGATCTCCCAGTCGCTATGATGACGGCCCTGTGGAGTGAAAGGAGGAGAGAAAAAAGATTATTTCCGTTGCCAATACTATATAGACATACAGGCCAGGTTTATCCTGCCTGTCCTACATAAATTCCCAGGATGTGCAAACTAACAACAACAACTTATTATTTATACCCAGCCCATCTGGCTAGGTTTCCCCAGCCACTCTGGGTGGCTTTCAACACAATATTAAAATACAATAGTCTATTAAACATTAAAAGCTTCCCTAAACAGGGCTGCCTTCAGATGGCTTCTAAAAGTCTGGTAGTTGTTTCCTTGACATTTGATGGGAGGGCGCCACCACCGAGAAGGCCCTCTGCAAGGTTTGCTGTAAAGTCGCTTCTCGCAGGGAGGGAACTGCCAGAAGGCCCTCAGAGCTGGACCCCGGTGTCCGGGCTGGACGATGGGGGTGGAGACGCTCCTTCAGGTATACTGGACCGAAGCCGTTTAGGGCTTTCAAGGTCAGCACCAACACTTTGAATTGTGCTCCGAAACATCTTGAAAGCCAATGTAGGTCTTTCAGGACCGGTGTTATATGGTTTCGGCGGCTGCTCCCAGTCCCCAGTCCAGCTGCCACATTCTGGATTAGTTGTAGTTTCTGGGTCATCTTCAAAGGTAGCCCCACATAGAGCGCATGGCAGTAGTACAAGTGGGGGATAACTAGAGCATGCACCACTCTGGAGAGACAGTCTGCAGGCAGGGAGGGTCTCATCCTGCGCACCAGATGGAGCTGCCCTGGACACAGAACTGACCTGCGCCTCCATGGACAGCGGTGAGTCCAGAATGACCCCCAGGCTGCACACCTGGTCCTTCAGGGGCACAGTGACCCCATTCAGGACCAGGGAGTCCTCCACACCTGCCCGCCCCCTGTCCCCCAAAAACAGTACTCCTGTCTTGTCAGGATTCAACCTCAATCTGTTGGCCGCCACCCAACCTCCAACTAAAAGGACTAAAAGCCCTGTTCCTATATTGTCTGAAAAGGGAACCCAGATAAGATTAAATTTGTGGGCGAGAGATCTATGAGGGGTCCTCAACGTGCCAACCCAGACTTACAATGTCATCAATCAGGTCTCGGACGCCTCTGATGGACAGCAAGAGCGTGAGGGGGAAGAGGAGAGCAAACCAGGGAAGCGTGGAGATCTGGGGGACAGTCTGAAACAGAAGACAAGCCAGGAACAATGAATATTCGGAGATTTCTCACAATGGTTTGGAACCCAGTTCAGCTACTGATGGATTGACTGGGTGACTGCAGAAATGGATAAAAGCCCCCCATCCAAACAATGACCGTCATCAGTCTAGGTAAGGGGGGGGGGAGAATTAGTTTCAATTTTTATCATCTACAATACTGTCCTATTTAAACCACAGAGCCTAGGACTTGCCGATCAGAAGGTCGGCGGTTCGAATCCCCGCAATGACGGGGTGAGCTCCCGTTGCTCGGTCCCTGCTCCTGCCAACCTAGCAGTTCGAAAGCACAAAGTGCAAGTAGATAAATAGGTACCGCTCCGGCGGGAAGGTAAACGGCGTTTCCGTGCGCTGCTCTGGTTCGCCAGAAGCGGCTTAGTCCTGCTGGCCACATGACCCGGAAGCTGTACGCCGGCTCCCTCGGCCAGTAAAGCGAGATGAGCGCCGCAACCCCAGAGTCGGTCACGACTGGACCTAATGGTCAGGGGTCCCTTTACCTTTACAGCGCATTAACTATTGCTTTCATTCTATGGATCAATGGTCTTGTTAGATAGTAAAGTTCACATTAAATGGCTGTTTTTAAAAGTCTGGAACGGATTAATCCGTTTTGCGTTACTTCCTATGGGAAAGCGCGCCTCAGTTTTGGAACGCTTTGGTTTTGGAACGGACGTCCGGAAGGGGTTAAGTTTGAGAACCAAGGTACCACTGTACTTCCGGGTTTACGGCATTCGTAAACCAAAATGTTCGTCAACGGAGATGTTCGTAAACCAAGGTACCGCTGTATTTTAGATCTGTTTCTTTGAAGATCACTCAGTCTTGATGCTTGAAGCAATAGGCGCTAGGGGTCACTCACACACACACACCCCATTGGCTTGCTCCAGAATTCCACTTTGGGACACCCCCGCTCCCAAATACATGAGAGGCCCCTTACCTGCAGGAGGATGATGAAGATGAAGTATATATTAACCAGCCGATGAAGTTGTTCGTACAAGTTGAGAGGGAGAAAAGTGAGGACGTTATACTTGGCCGTCTTGATGCCGTTGCCCTGAACACAAAGGTGGAAGGACAAAAATAAATAAATAAAGATGTGTGTTCTGAGACTTATTTGAGTTAATAATAATAATAATAATATATTATTTATACCCCGCCCATCTGGCTGGGCTTCCCCAGCCACTCTGGGCGGCTTCCAAAAAATATTAAAATACTGTAATACACCCAACATTAAAAGCTTCCCTAAACAGGGCTGCCTTCAGATGTCTTCTAAAAGTCTGGTAGTTGTTGTTCTCTTTGACATCTGGTGGGGGGGTGTTCCACAGGGCGGGCGCCACCACTGAGAAGGCCCTCTGCCTGGTTCCCTGTAACCTCACTTCTCACAGTGAGGGAACCACCAGAAGGCCCTCGGGAGATGGACCCCGGTGTCCAGGGTGGAGATGCTCCTTCAGGGATACTGGGCCGAGGCCATTTAGAGCTTTCAAGGTCAGCACCGACACTTTGAATTGTGCTCGGAAACATGACCTTGAAAGCCCTAAACGGCCTCAGTCCTGTATCCCTGAAGGAGCGTCTCCACCTCCATCGTTCTGCCCGGACACTGAGGTCCAGCGCCGAGGACCTTCTGGCGGTTCCCTCATTGCGAGAAGTGAGGTTACAGGGAACCAGGCAGAGGGCCTTCTCGGTGGTGGCGCCCTCCCTTCAGATGTGAAGGAAATAACCAGCTATCCTATCTTTAAAAGACATCTGAAGGCAGCCTTGTGTAGGGAAGTTTTTAATATTTAACGCTGGACTGTTTTTAACACTTGATTGGGAGCCGCCCAGAGTGGCTGGGGAAACTCAGCCAGATGTGCGGGGTATAAATATATGATGATGATGATGATGATGATGATGATGATGATGATTTTGTTGCTGCAGGTTGCCTAACGCTTAGGCCAGCCCCTTCTAGAACCGAGTCATGTTTTATCCAAGCTGCAGTGACTCCACTGCTTAAGAAAAGGAAATATAATTTGCAGTAAGCACCGGGGCTTTGGGGAAGGGGACGGAACTGGACTTGCCATAAGCTACAAGATCAATAGAACAGAGGTTCCATTTCCTTACAGCGTATTTTCTCTTCTTCAGACACCAGGCGTAGGTCGTGTGAAACTGCTCGTGGTATGCCCTGTCGTTGGCCTTCACGATCCAGGTGAAATCTGGACAAAGAGAGGGAGGAAGAACTCAGAGGCAGCACTGCTTGCAGAGAGCAGCCTAGAACCCCATGATAGAAAAGAGATGCCTGGAACACAGCTAGAGAGATCTAGAACCTAAGAGGCACCTAGAACCGTAAAAGGGGAAATGGGTGTCCAGAGCACAAATGAGCCCAGTACCCGGAAATATCAAGTGAGGTCTATAAACCAAAGCAGACAGAAGTCTAGAACCCTGGGATATCGCGAGAGCTCCAGAACACCCACCCCTCCAATTAATCTGGAGCGCTTAGTTTGAGGTTCACAGAGACCATTTGCTAGGTCTCTGTCTCCCTCTTAATGTACGTCATTTAAAGACTGGTTCTTATTATTCTTTTTGTTTTTAAAAATCCCACTCTTCAGTCACAAGTGGCTTTCACAGTGGCTTAAAAATCATGAAAGAGAGAAAGAGAGAAAGAAAGAATGGAAGGAAGGAAGGGAAGGGAAGGAAGGGAGAGAGAGAGGGAGGGAGGGAGGGAGGGAGGGGGAGAGAGAGAGAGAGAGAGAGAGAGAGAGAAAGAAAGAAAGAAAGAAAGAAAGAAAGAAAGAAAGAAAGAAAGAAAGAAAGAAAGAAAGAAAGAAGGTGGAGAGAGAGAGCCAGACAGAGAGAGAGAGAGAGAGGAAGGAGGGAAGGAAGGAAGGAAGGAAGGAAGGAAGGGAAAAAGCAAAAGAAAGAAAGAAAGAAAGAAAGAAAGAAAGAAAGAAAGAAAGAAAGAAAGAAAGAGAGAGGGAGAGGGAGGGGAGAGAGAGAGAGAGACAGAGAGAGAGAGAGGAAGGAAGGAAGGATGGAAGGAAGGAAGGAAGGGAAAAAGAGAGAAGAGAGAGAGAGAGAGAGAGAGAGAGAGAGAGAGAGAGAAAGAAAGAAAGAAAGAAAGAAAGAAAGAAAGAGGGAGAGGGAAGGAAGGAAGGAAGGGAGGGAGGGAGGGAGGGAGGGAGGGAGGGAGGGGAAGGAAGGAAGGAAGGAAGGAAGGAAGGAAGGAAGGAAGGAAGGAAGGAAGGAAGGAAGGAATCCTCAGGCTTACAATGTAAAAAACCATGACATAAAAGGAAAGCAGGTTGGGAGGGAAGAGGAAAGAAGCAAGCGCAGGTCCAAGTTCTCAGCTACCTGGTTGGGCTTTGGAGTCATCCTCGCTGGCCATTTTGGTCCCTAGAAATCAAAGAGATGGACAGAGAGGTAGATGAGACAGACTGCACCAGTCACGTATCTGGGTCAGCATTTCGCCTTGTATCCTTTGAACAATTTTGTGCGCTTGAATCGTTCTTTTTCGGTTTTTATTATTTATCATTTTTCTTTCCTTTTCCTTTTTCCTTTTCCTTTCCTTTTTATAGTTTTCCTTTTTCATATTTTCGTATTTTTCGTATTTTTTTCTTTTTCTTTTTGAATATTTGGATGTCATGTTTAATTCATGCTTTCTCTGTCATTTTTTAAAAATGCAATAAAGATAATAATAAAAATAATAGAGAGAAAAGTTGGTCCATTAAGTTAACTTATTCCAGAAAGGATGCTGAACGTATAAACTAGCCTAACAGGTTTATGGGAAAATTGGCGTTTTTAATAATATTTTGGATCAACGGCTTCAAGGACTAGGTCCCACCTTACGCTGCTTTCAAGCTGCCGTAATAGCATTTCGTAGAATCATAGAATTGCGGAATTGAATGGGAGCCCTCCAGAGGTCCTCTAGTCTGACCCCATGCAATGGAGGAATCCTAGCAAAAGAATTCCGGAGATCTTTGAACTGAAAAGTTCACACACAAACACACACAGAGACCTGGAAGATTCTGGTAAACAGAGAAGGCATTTGGCCCGATTCCGCAGGATAATTTTTCTCTTTGATGTTTAGCCAGTCCTTTGAATAGGCAAATTTCAATCTGTCCCCGGCGTGCCTCATAAAACAAGGGGGAAATGGATGGACTCAGTGTCTCAGCTGGAGGTGGGCTGTCGGGGCGTATTTCCTTTAGAAGACTCTGCACGTTTCATTTTTAAAAAAATACAGTAGCCCCTTGGTTCTCAAACTTAATCCATTCCGGAAATACTGTTCCAAAACCAAAGCGTTCCAACACCAAGGCACGCTTTCCCATAGAAAGCAATGCAAAACGGATCAATCCGTTCCAGAGTTTTAAAAACAACCCCTAAAACTGCAATTTCACGTGAATTTTGCTATCCAACGAGACCATTGATCCATAAACGAAAGCAATCATCAATGCACTGAACTATAAAATAAATAAGACAGTATTGTCGATGATAAAAATTAAAACTAATTTTTTTCTTTCCTGCACGAACCAGAGCAGTGCACGGAAATGCCGTTTACCTTCCCACCAGAGCGGTACCTATTTATCTACTTGCACTTTGACGTGCTTTCGAACTGCTAGGTTGGCAGGAGCAGGGACCGAGCAGCGGGAGCTCACCCCATCATTGCGGGGATTCGAACCGCCGACCTTCTGATCAGCAAGCCCAAGAGGCTCAGTGGTTTAGACCATAGCGCCACCCACGTCCCTTAGCCCTGTATAGGGAGGGTTTACAGTGGTACCTCGGGTTACATACGCTTCAGGTTACAGACGCTTCAGGTTACAGACTCCGCTAATCCAGAAATAGTGCTTCAGGTTAAGAACTTTGCTTCAGGATGAGAACAGAAATCATGCGGTGGCAGCGGAAGGCCCCATTAGCTAAAGTGGTGCTTCAGGTTAAGAGCAGTTTCAGGTTAAGTACGGACCTCCGGAACGAATTAAGTACTGTACTTAACCCGAGGTACCACCGTATTTTCATTGGAGAAACGTTGGAGAGTATGGTGTTGCAGAAAAAGGCCGTCTACAACGGAAATTTGAGCGTCTGGCGTCTCTCCTGCTTGCCAAGAGATCTGTAAATGTTTGCTGATTGCCCTGACTTGACCATTCTGGGTCACCCTTTCGAATCCTGCTCATAAATTTACACCGATTGATGGACAGAAGATGCTCTGCGGACTGCCTGCTCTGCTTAAAAGATACTTGCCGGTATCATTCCAAGTAGCTGATAGCAGTTTATTTATTTACCAAGACTGACATATTGAAAATAAAACCTATTTGGGAAGACATTCTTCCCCAGGTAATTCCTTCTACTGCGGGGTCATTTAGGTAAAGGTACCCCTGCCTGTACGGGCCAGTCGTGTCCGACTCTAGGGTTGTGCGCTCATCTCACTTAAGAGGCCGGGAGCCAGCGCTGTCCAAAGACACTTCCGGGTCATGTGGCCAGCGTTACGAAGCTGCTCTGGCGAGCCGGCACCAGCGCCGCACACGGAAACGCCGTTTACCTTCCCGCTATAAAGCGGTTCCTATTTATCTACTTGCACTTAGGGGTGCTTTCGAACTGCTAGGTGGGCAGGAGCTGGGACCGAAAGACGGGAGCTCACCCCGCCGCGGGGATTCGAACCGCCGACCATACGATCGGCAAGTCCTAGGCACTGAGGTTTTACCCACAGCACCACCCTCCTCCCTATAGCCCTGTATAGGGAGGGTTTATTTTTCATTGGAGAAATGTTGGAGAGTATGGTGTCACAGAAAAAGGCCGTCTACAACGGAAATTTGAGCGTCTGGCATCTCTCCTGCCTGCCAAGAGATCTGTAAATGTTTGCTGATTGCCCTGACTTGACCATTTTGGATCATCCTTTCGAATTCCGCTCACAAATTTACACCGATTGATGGACAGAAGATGCTCTGCGGTCTGCCTGCTCTGCTTAAAAGATACTTGCCGGACCGGTTTTGCAGTTCATCCCAAGAAGCTGATAGCAGTTTATTTATTTAACAAGACTGACATATTGCAAACAAAAACAAAACCTATTCTTCCCCAGATAATTCCTTCTACTGCGGGGTCATTTAAGATTGTCAAAAATGGCTTCGGCGTTGCATTTCAGAATACCCCGTGTATTTATGAACATTTATTTTGTCGTTTTGACATCTTAGGATTCCTGCAACGGCCCCAAAACACAGAGAGACAAACACTTTTTCCAGCCCAATAATAATATCCAGGTCCTTTTGCCAGTCCTAAACGTCGCCTACCATTACCTGCAGACCATGTCAACATCAGCCTACTTCAATCCACATTTCCCTTCCTTCGCAATCGCAGAATCCTGTAATTGCAGAATCACTCGAGCCCAACCTGTTCTGATGAGTCATCTATTTCCCACAATGCAGAAATCCCTGGCAAACTCACATGGATTGCACCTGGGTTATTATTTTTGGAGCAGGAACTCAGAGTGAACTGAGTTCCCTTAACTTTCTAAAAATCAAATAATTCCTCCTCCTCCTCCTTCTTTTAATACACCTAACGTCCCACCTACTTCTGTAAACGGTAAAGTTGAGGCTGTGTCCAATGCTGATCATTGTCTGCTAGAGTTTATGACCGTATTTTTCGCTCTATAAGACGCACCAGACCACAAGACGCACCTAGTTTTTGGAGGAGGAAAACAAGAAAGAAAATATTCTAAATCTCAGAAGCCAGAACAGCAAGAGGGATCGCTGCGCAGCGAAAGCAGCGATCCCTCTTGCTGTTCTGGCTTCTGGGATAGCTGCGCAGCCTGCCTTCGCTCCATAAGACGCACACACATTCCCCCTTACTTTTTAGGAGGGGAAAAGTGAGTCTTATAGAGCAAAAAATACGGTAACCGCATCTTAGATTTCTCCACCGCCTGGGTGGCACTGAGATGGGGTCCTCAATAAACAAACAAACTTCGCGGTGAGTCCCCCCAAATTTTTCCCTAGGGGAAAAAGATGTTTGCACCATTTGTGGGCACAAAGGGGGAAATCACCGCTGCAGTCCGATTCTGCTTGCGGGCTTTATTTTTTAGATACAATTTTTATTTATTTCCCATCTAATTATATACATTCACATCATCGTTATCTTTAGAGCCGAGCGACTTCCTTCTCTCCCGCCTCGTGGCTATCAAAACCAACCTCCGTATCCCTGCATTTTGCACGTTTCCCCATTCTGATTGTACCCAAACGGCTCAAAAAACCTGAATAAAGGTAGAAAAATTCTCACTGCTCGCGGGGCTTTCCGTCGAGACATCTGCTCAGCCGCCGAGAGGCACGATCCTGGACTTAGATAGGTCCCGATCCAGCAGCAGCCAGCCTCCTCTTAAGGTCTTAGGGCAGTGGGGAAGAAATTATCTCCATTTTCCTCGTTTATTTTTTCCTCCCCTCCCCACGACTGCCCCAGGGTCCTCATTAAGGACGCAGCTCAAAACCCGGCAGCTCCTTAGCAACCAGGAGTTGGCACACCTTACCTACCTGCCTGCCTCCCAGGGGCCAGGTGAGATATACTCTCTGCCAGGGATGCCTCTGAGGCCCTCGAGCGATTTGCTAGATGTGGCAGAAAGGTGAGGCTGGCACTGCCAAGACACCTGGGCGGCTCTTGAAATCTGCATTGACTGACAAGGGAGCGCCACTCTCGCCAGTCTTCCTGTATCTTCCCTCTCTCTCTCCCTCCAAGCCCCCACCAGCCAGCGCCTTTCCCATGACAATACCTGCAAGACTTGCTCACCTGTTCCTCGGACAAGAAATCCTTTCCAGCCAGGTGTAAGGTATCTCCTTTTACCTCTCCCTCACATGGCTGGCATGCTGCCAGGGCTTGTGCCCACGCAAAACACCCACACGCAAAATCAAACCGGCTTTCGTACACGTGGACGCTGTTCCCCTGAGCTTCGCATCCGTAAATGGAGCCTCCGCGAACTGGGATAGTCTACCTGTGCCAAGCTATTCATCAGCACGGCTCCAGTTTCCACCTCTCTTACTCTCAGACACACACACACACAACATAACCCTCCGACATTTCACTGGTGAAAACAGAGATGTCCTGTTCCATAACAATAATAACAATCTAAGTATTTAAACCCGCTCATCGGATTGGGTTGCCCCAGACACTTTGGGCGGCTTCCAACAGACATAAAAATATAGTCAGACATTAAATATTTTTTTAAAAAACGCCTCTCTACAGGGTTGCATTCAGAAGTCTTCTAAAGTTGTGTGTTTACTTATCTGCTTGGCTAAGGTGTCGCATAACTCCCTCTTTTCACGGGAGAAACGTTGGTGGGGGTGGAATAGGACGTCCCTATTTTCACAGGAGAAACGTTGGAGGGGATGGAATATGACGTCCCTCTTTTCACGGGAGAAACGTTGGAGGGGATGGAATAGGACGTCCCTCTTTTCACGGGAGAAACGTTGGAGGGGATGGAATAGGACGTCCCTCTTTTCATGGGAGAAACGTTGGAGGGGATGGAATAGGACGTCCCTACCTATTTTCACGGGAGAAACGTTGGAGGGGATGGAATAGGACGTCCCTCTTTTCACGGGAGAAACGTTGGAGGGGATGGAATAGGACGTCCCTCTTTTCACGGGAGAAACATTGGAGGGGATGGAATAGGACGTCCCTATTTTCAGGGATGCGGGTGGCGCTGTGGGTAAAACCTCAGCGCCTAGGACTTGCCGATCGCATGGTCGGCGGTTCGAATCCCCACGGCGGGGTGAACTCCTGTTGCTCGGTCCCAGCGCCTGCCAACCTAGCAGTTCGAAAGCACCTCCGGGTGCAAGTAGATAAATAGGGACCGCTTACTAGCGGGAAGGTAAACGGCGTTCCGTGTGCTGCGCTGGCTCGCCAGATGCAGCTTGTCACGCTGGCCATGTGACCCGGATGTGTCTGCAGACAGCGCTGGCCCCCGGCCTATAGAGTGAGATGAGCGCACAACCCTAGAGTCTGGCAAGACTGGCCCGAACGGGCAGGGGTACCTTTACCTTTACCTTTACCTTTATTTCCACAGGAGAAATGTTGGAGGGGATGGAATAGGACGTCCCTATTTTCAGGGGAGTAACGTTGCAGTGGATGTTTGCCTAATCTTCTCTTACAGCCATTAACGTTGCTGGCTCTCACTGCCTCCCGTGGGAGTGAATTTGCCTATGTGCCAATGCATGACAAAGCTCAATTTGTCACCAACCACAGCTGCCCAGTGCTGTGCAGAACACCCAGACCTATATTTTTAAAAGAGCGTTTTGAATCCCCGCAATGACGGGGTGAGCTCCCGTTGCTCAGTCCCTGCTCCTGCCCACTTAGCAGTTCGAAAGCACGTCAAAGTGCAAGTAGATAAATAGGTACCGCACCGGCGGGAAGGTAAACGGCGTTTCCGTGCACTGCTCTGGTTCGCCAGAAGCGGCTCAGTCCTGCTGGCCACATGACCCGGAAGCTGTACGTCGGCTCCCTCAGCCAGTAAAGCGAGATGAGCGCCGCAACCCCAGAGTTGGCCACGACTAGACCTAATGGTCAGGGGTCCCTTTACCTTTACCATACAGAAATACAGTGGGGTTTGATGCACACTCCAAAATGAGCTAACCCCTTTCGGGTGCAAAACTGGTGTTGCATGGCATGTCCTCCGTTTCAATCCAAAGCAACAGACAGAGTCCACTTGCTTCAGAGAGTTGGCAGGTGGTGAATTGCGCAGGTGACCCGACAAGGAACTGTTCTGCCTTAACTCTCCAATTTCTTTGGAAACCACCCTACATGCCAGCCAAAACCCTCCATGGACTGGAAAGGCAGAACAAAGTGCTTTTGCTCTGACGTGGTGGCTCTGCCTCTTCTCTCTGCACAAGCCTTGCTCGATCATATTTCACTCTATTTTTCTCAGCGCTCTTATTCTGACCGCAGACCCAGCTAACTCCTTGCTGCCCACTGCGGTGAAGCCGTTTCTGGCCAGCTTTGCAGGTGCAGCAATAAGTAACCGAACAAACCCCTGGTCCAGGGGGTCAAGAAGATGCGGTCACCACGAAACGACTAAGCAACAACAACAGGGACCTGGAGATCTGGACGGCTCTGGGAGGCAGTTTCAGGAATAATACAGATCCTCAGAGCGTCCCTATTTTCCAGGGACAGTCCCAGATTTACAGAAGCCATCCCGGTTTCAGATTTGATCCCAGAATGTCCCGCATTTCCTTGTTGTTGTTGTTTAGTCATTTAGTCATGTCTTTGTGACCCCCTGGACCAGAGCACGCCAGGCTCTCCTGTCTTCCACTGCCTCCTGCAGTTTGGTCAAACTCATGCTGGTAGCTTCGAGAACACTGTCCCACCACCTCATCCTCCATCGTCCCCTTCTCCTTGCGCCCTCCATCTTTCCCAACATCAGGGAATGTTAGAAATGTTAGAGGGGATGGAGTTATGTGACCCTAGGAGCTAAGGAGAGATAAGTAACTCTACATCCTTTAGAAGACATAGGAAGGCAGCCCTGGATAGGGAAGTTTTTTAAAAAATGTTTCATGTTTAATTGTGTTTTTGTTTATGTTGGAAGCCGCCCAGATTTTTGGGCTGCTGTTTCTATGTGTGTGCTCTAGATGGAGCAATTGTCTGGTCCACAGTGTTGCATCCGCCAGAGATAAGATGTTTAAGCAAAAGGATGAATGATTGTCACATTTGCCATGCAGATCATAGAATCATAGAATCACAGAATCCTCCAGTAGCCCAGTAGACCTGAAGGAGCGTCTCCACCCCCATCGTTCTGCCCGGACACTGAGGTCCAGTGCTGAGGGCCTTCTGGCAGTTCCCTCCCTGCGAGAAGTGAGGTTACGGGGAACCAGGCAGAGGGCCTTCTCGGTGGTGGCGCCTGCCCTGTGGAACGCCCTCCCAGCAGATGTCAAAGAGAAAAACAACTACCAGACTTTTAGAAGATATCTGAAGGCAGCCCTGTTTAGGGAAGCTTTTAATGTTTAATGCTATAAAAGATAAAGGGTAAAGGGACCCCTGACCATTAGGTCCAGTCGTGACCGACTCTGGGGTTGTGGCGCTCATCTCGCTTTACTGGCCGAGGGAGCCGGCGTACAGCTTCTGGGTCATGTGGCCAGCAGGACTAAGCCGCTTCTGGCGAACCAGAACAGCGCACGGAAACACCGTTTACCTTCCCGCCGGAGCGGTATCTATTTATCTACTTGCACTTTGACGTGCTTTCGAACTGCTAGGTTGGCAGGAGCAGGGACCGAGCAACGGGAGCTCACCCCGTGGCGGGGATTCGAACCGCCGACCTTCCGATCGGCAAGTCCTAGGCTCTGTGGTTTAGACTGCAGAGCCACCCACGTCCCTGTTTAATGCTGTATTGTGTTTTTAATATTTGGTTGGGAGCTGCCCAGATGGGCAGGGTATAAAATACCTTATTATTAATTATTATTATATTGAGAAAGACTTACGTGGCAGCTGCATTGCACATTTCGATCAGATTCTCCGATCTACTTGATTTGGAAACCCAAGTGGCAATGAGTCGTTTTTAAACAGGCCCATGCGAAACCGTGGGAGAGTGCCTCTTGTTCCGTCTTGCCTTTAAGGGTAACTAAATCTCGCTTCTGGGGGAAAGCCACCGCTCCGTGGCGGAGCAACAGCCGATCTGTTTGGAAACCCGGCAAGGAAGCGATGAACTGGTTTCTGCGCTCACGGGTTTAATTGAGCTGCTCACCTGGACCACACCTCAACCACCTGCAAACCAGGTTCGCATCTGGTGCCGATCTCATTCCTCAGAAGACGGTCAGAGGAGCCTGGCTGCTGAGTCAGCCAGCATCCTGTTCTCTTGTCTGCCCTGCATCTCTCAACATCCAGCTTAATTCAGGATGTCAGCAACCTTTCCCAAGGTTCTGGTCCTCATGAACAGATTTAAAGGAGAACAGTGAGCTCTCTGCCTGGAGATGTTTAAAGGGCGGGAAAACAACTGGACGTACATTTCCAAAATATAAGATAAAAGACAAATAAAATAAAACCTACATACAGCAACAGTGTTTTGTGTTGTGTAGGCTCCTGTGATGTAAGTCATGGGCCCTGCCTGGTTGTGTTAACTACAATTGCATTGTACAGCTTATAACACTTAACTTCATATTAATAAAGCTATTTATAATTATTAGTAGTTTGCATCGTAATTCCAGGGGTCAGCAAACTTTTCCAGCCGTGGGACGGTCCACTGTCCCTCAGAGCGTGTGGGGGGCTGGACTATATTTTGGGGAAAATATGAACGAATTCCTATGCCCCACAAACAACCCAGAGATGCAGGTTTTCATCCCCAAAAAGTTTCTACTGAAATGAGGCTGCATTTTAACGTTGTATTTTAATCTGGTTTTTAAGTTGTGTTTTAATCAATTGTTTTTATAGCTGGTCTGCAAGAAGATCCAACGTATCCATTCCTAAGGAGATCAGCCCTGAGTGCTCACTGGAAGGACAGATCCTGAAGCTGAGGCTCCAAGACTTTGGCCACCTCATGAGAAGAGAAGACTCCCTGGAAAAGACCCTGATGTAGGGAAAGATGGAGGGCGCAAGGAGAAGGGGATGACAGAGGATGAGATGGTGGGACAGTGTTCTCGAAGCTACCAGCATGAGTTTGACCAAACTGCAGGAGGCAGTGGAAGACAGGAGTGCCTGGCATGCTCTGGTCCAGGGGGTCACGAAGAGGTGGACACGACTAAACAACAACAACATGTTTTTATATATGTTGGAAGCTGCCCAGAGTGGCTGGGGCAACCCAGTCAGATAGGCAGGGGTATAAATAATAAAATTATCATTATGGAATGTGTCACAACCCAAAGAAAAGGCCCATTTTCCCATTCCTTTTTGCAATTTCTCCCTCTCCTCCGCATTCCTCTCCTTCTTAATTAGGGTTAAACCTGGATTAATTCCCTGAATCAGAGCAGCCCCAGACTGCCCCAGCTTTCATTTACATCTCTCTGCCCCTCCTCGCACGTAAAGTAACGCACTGTCACGAAGCAATCTTGGGACGATGGCATGTGTGGCGATAGCACCAAGATTCCCCTTTCCCTCCAGTGTTCCAGTGGTGCCCACAGTTATTGCTAAAACCCTGGGCATTAGAATAAAGTAATGAGATTTTCATGTGAGGCTGTCCCTCAGCGGTTGCTGGTCACTAGTCTAGGGCAAACGGGACGACAAACTTAGCCCCTCTGCCTGCTGTCCTACTTACTGCTAGTCCAGAAGGTGGTCAGTTCCTCCTTGCAGAACTCAGCCCTTGCAGAACTCAGCAGGGAGGAAGAGGAGGAAGGGGCCAGAGCTGGAATGAGTTTGCTCTGGCCTCTCATTCCCCAATGGCGCCACCTGCTGATGGGTTCCCAGCCTTTCGCCCTACCAGTATAAAAACAAAACAAAACCCTGCTGGAACTCGCCAGTGGCTAGGACTGCCATTCGTACATCGCCGGGATTCAGCACTGGTAGACAACGTCCGGGTGGAAACCGTCTGGGGAAATATCCGGACAACTCAACAACGGGAGACGCGGGTGGCGCTGTGGGTTAAACCACTAGGACTTGCCGATCAGAAGGTCAGTGGTTCGAATCCCCGTGAAGGGGTGAGCTCCCGTTGCTCGGTCCCTGCTCCTGCCCACCTAGCAGTTCGAAAGCACGTCAAAGAGCAAGTAGATAAATAGGTACCACTCCGGCGGGAAGGTAAACGGCGTTTCCGTGTGCTGCTCTGGTTCGCCAGAAGTGGCTTAGTCCTGCTAGCCACATGACCCGGAAGCTGTACGCCAGCTCCCTCGGCCAATAAAGCAAGATGAGCGCTGCAACCCCAGAGTCGGCCACGACTGGACCTAACGGTCAGGGGTCCCTTTACCTTTACCTGATAGATTTCACTCTTTCTCTAAAGGCAAGTCTTGTCAGGATGGAAGGGAATTCTCACGGCCTTGGCCCTCTCCTCTCATTAAGAAAGAGCAGTAAACTGCGGGGGGTGCAACCCTATAAAGGTACTGATATTGATTCAGATCCTGAAGCTGAGGCTCCAAGACTTTGGCCACCTCGGGAGAAGAGAAGACTCCCTGGAAAAGATGGAGGGCACAAGGAGAAGGGGACGACGGAGGACGAGATGGTGGGACAGTGTTTTCGAGGTTACCAGCATGAGTTTGACCAAACTGCGGGAGGCAGTGGAAGACAGGAGGGCCTGGCATGCTCTGGTCCAGGGGGTCATGAAGAGGCGGACACCACTAAACAACTCAACAACAACAACAATTGATTATGGTTTAAAGTATACAAGTTTGTGTGTGTGTGTGTAAAAAAATGTTTTTCTTTTTGAAACTTTGAAAACTAAAATTATAAAAAAGAAAAGAAAGCCCAGAGCGCTTTGAGGGCCACATAGAGAGGTCCTGAGGGCCGCATTCGGAACTCCCCGTCCCTGCACCAATGGGACGTGAGCCAAAATGAAAGCAGGAGATCAATGTTTCCCTTTTTTTAAGTCCCTTATTCCGAATATTCGCAAAAAAAGGGAAAAGTTGACAGCTATGGTTCTGGTGTGTGTGTGTGTGTGTGTGTGTGTGTGTGTGTGTGTGAAGCAATGGTGTGGGGACTGGGGTTTACCTGGTTTCTCTTCCTTTTCGCTGGAAGCCTCGACTCCGGTCCCCGATCTGGGTCGCATCGCTCAACTTCAGCAGCAAACGCAAAATACGCAAAAAAAGCACACCCAGGTGTCCTTTGGACAGGGGAAATTTCTCCCACGCTGATCCTTCGCTGGGTAGCAGAAACCCTTTCCTGCCGCGATGCTCTGTTTAAAGCCTCATCCTTCCTTTGAGAGCAGTCCTGGGCGGCTGGCTGCTGGTGGCACACAGGGCAAATTATATATATAGGGACCTGCCCCCTGTTGTGGTTCAGAATCCCAGAGGATAACTGGACAATCAGGAAGTGTATCCTCCTGGCCAAGCCCAGGTGAGGACACCTCTGCCATCTCTGCAAACTCAGGAATTTGCATGGGCCAATTTGCAACTCACCGCCTGCAGCAGCAGCAAACCTTTCCCACATGCCTGCCATTGACTCATCACCAGGAAGGCTTTCCAAATTCTCCCCGAATTAGCAGCTCTTGCAATCTCCTCTCTTTTTTTTGAGGCTGCGGCCCCACTCATTTCATAACGCATAGTACCATCCCCTGCAGGGGACGCGGGTGGGACTTGCCGATCGCATGGTCGGCGGTTCGAATCCCCGCAATGACGGGGTGAGCTCCCGTTGCTCGGTCCCAGCGCCTGCCAACCTAGCAGTTCAAAAGCACGTCAAAGTGCAAGTAGATAAATAGGTACCACTCCGGCGGGAAGGTAAACGGCGTTTCCGTGTGCGGCTCTGGCTCGCTAGAGCAGCTTCGTCACGCTGGCCACGTGACCCGGAAGTGTCTGCGGACAGCGCTGGCTCCGGGCCTCTAGAGTGAGATGAGCGCACAACCCTAGAGTCTGTCAAGACTGGCCCTTACCGGCAGGGGTACCTTTACCTTTAACTTTTTACCATCCCCTCCAGAAGGCTGATCGCCGAAGAATGGATGCTTTTGAATTCTGGTGCTGGAGGAGACTCTTGAGAGTCCCATGGACTGCAAGAAGATCCAACCTCTCCATTCGGAAGGAAATCAGCCCTGAGTGCTCACTGGAAGGACAGATCCTGAAGCTGAGGCTCCAAGACTTTGGCCACCTCATGAGAAGAGAAGACTCCCTGGAAAAGACCCTGATGTTGGGAAAGATGGAGGGCGCAAGGAGAAGGGGACGACGGAGGACGAGATGGTGGGACAGTGTTCTCGAAGCTCCCAGCATGAGTCTGACCAAACTGCGGGAGGCAGTGGAAGACAGGAGGGCCTGGCGTGCTCTGGTCCAGGGGGTCACCAAGAGGCGGACATGACTAAACGACTAAAAAACAACAACAACAACCATCCCCTCCAAGTGTGTCCCGGTTTTCCAGGAACAGTCCCTGAATCGTAGAATCTGTTTCCCTCTTCCCTCGGCTCCACTTCTTTTCAATTAAATGTGATGCACATGTGTGGGTGGGGGAAAAATAAGAGAGTCCCCTTTATATATTGAAAGTAAAAATCCCTGCATCAAAAGAAGGAAATGGTTTAGCTCGTGTAGACAGCCCTTCCTATAATTTTGAAGGAATCTACATTCTACAATTAGGGACGTGGGTGGCACTGTGGGTTAAACTGCAGAGCCTAGGGCTTGCCTATCAGAAGGTCGGCGGTTTGAGTGCCCATTGCTTGGTCCCTGCTCCAGCCCACCTAGAAGTTCCCCTGCCCACCTAGAAAGTAATGCAAAATGGATTGATCTGTTCCAGACTTTTAAAAACAACCCCTAAAACAGCACTTTAATATGAATTTTACTATCTAACATGACCATTGATCCATAAAATGAAAGCAATCAACAATGTACTGCAGTCACACAATCCATCAGTAGCTGAACAGTCACAAAAACATAATAAAAAAGAGCCACAAAAATGCAAAATAAATAGCAAAAACAGACAGACTTCAGCGTAACACTCAAATCGGAAGCGTGGCACTCAAAACGGAGCACGTTCGGATTCCGAAAAAAGTTCGCAAACCGGAACGCTTACTTCCGGGCTTGCAATGTTTGGGTTCCAAGTTGTTTGAGGACCAAGGCGTTTGAGGACCAAGGGACCACTGTAATATATAAAATAAACTGGGGCCTTCTGCATGCAAGGCAGCTGCTGCACCCACAGGGCTATGGCTTTGCAACTTTGGAGAGCAAAATGCGCCCTGCGTCCTGAATGGGGTAACTGTGCCCCCGAAGGACCAGGTGCGCAGCCTGGGAGTCATTTTGAACTCACAGCTGTCCATGGAGGTGCAGGTCAATTCTGTGTCCAGGGCAGCTCCGTCTGGTACACAGGATGAGACCCTCCCTGCCCGCAGACTGTCTGGCCAGAGTGGTGCATGCTCTAGTTATCTCCCACTTGGACTACTGCAATGTGCTCTGTGTGGGGCTACCTTTGAAGGTGACTCAGAAACTACAACTAATCCAGAATGTGGCAGCCAGACTGGTGACTGGGAGCGGCCGCCGAGACTGTATAACTCCGGTCCTGAAAGACCTACATTGGCTGCCAGTACATTTCCGAGAACAATTCAAAGTGTTGGTGCTGACCTTGAAAGCCCTAAATGGCCTCGGTCCAGTATACCTGAAGGAGCGTCTCCACCCCCATCGTTCTGCCCGGACACTGAGGTCCAGCTCCGAGGGCCTTCTGGCGGTTCCCTCTCTGCGAGAAGCCAAGTTACTGGGAACCAGGCAGAGGGCCTTCTCGGTGGTGGCGCCCGTCTTGTGGAACGCCCTCCCAGCAGATGTCAAAGAGAACAACAACTACCAGACTTTTAGAAGACATCTGAAGGCAGCCCTGTTTAGGGAAGCTTTTAATGTTTGATGTATTACAGTATTTTAATATTTTTTGGGAAGCCGCCCAGAGTGGCTGGGGAAGCCCAGCCAGATGGGCGGGGTATAAATAAAAAATTATTATTGTTATTATGCAGGTTGTGAACGGGGAAATCCCAGACTCGTGCTGCCTATGTGCTCAGCCAGTAAGCCTGCAAGCGTAATGCAGACCCACACCACAGTCCCAAATCCTGCCTCCTCCTGGTCTCTCTTTGCAGGGGTGTAGGGTCCAGGGGGGCAGCACCAGAAACTGCTTAGTGCCCCTGTATTCTGCTCTGGTCAGACCTCCCCTGGAGTACGGTGTCCAGTTCTGGGCACCACAGTTCAAGAGGGACACTGACAAACTGGAACGTGTCCAGAGGAGGGCAACCAAAATGGTCCAAGGCCTGGAAAGGATGCCTTATGAGGAATGGCTAAGGGAGCTGGGCATGTTTAGCCTGGAGAAGAGGAGGTTAAGGGGTGATATGATAGCCATGTTCAAATATATCAAAGGATGTCACATAGAGGAGGGAGAAAGGTTGTTTTCTGCTGCTCCAGAGAAGTGGACACGGAGCAACGGATCCAAACTACAAGAAAGAAGATTCCACCTAAACATTAGGAAGAACTTCCTGACAGTAAGAGCTGTTCGACAGTGGAATTTGCTGCCAAGGAGTGTGGTGGAGTCTCCTTCTTTGGAGGTCTTTGAGCAGAGGCTTGACAACCATATGTCAGGAGTGCTCTGATGGTGTTTCCTGCTTGGCAGGGGGTTGGACTCGATGGTCCTTGTGGTCTATTCCAACTCTATGATTCTATGATTCTATGATCACCCAGGAGAGGCCTTGGAGCAGCGTCCGTGTGGTCCTCTGCTACAGCGACGACAAGCTGTTTCTTCCCTGGCACGGCGCTCTGTGACATGGGCCACATCCGAGGTGCTTGCAAATAGTGCCGGTCCGTCGCGGTCGCTCCTCTTCCTCCCGCAAGGACGCCAGGGGGGTCGTCGGTCCTGGGGGGCTTCTTCCGCGGTTCGTGCTGGCTCTTGCGGAATTTGGCCCGTCTGTTTTTGAACCACACCTGGGGGGAAGAATGAGTGTTACATTGGCCTGCTAGAGGACAGGGGGCGGGCAGGTATTGGGGACTCCTTGGTCCTGAATGGGATAACTGTGCCCCTGAAGGACCAGGTGCGCAGCCTGGGGGTCATTTTGGACTCACAGCTGTCCATGGAGGCGCAGGTCAGTTCTGTGTCCAGGGCAGCTCCATCTGGGACGCAGGATGAGACCCTCCCTGCCTGCAGACTGTCTGGCCAGAGTGGTGCATGCTCTGGTTATCTCCTGCTTGGACTACCACTATGTGCTCTCTGTGGGGCTACCTTGGAAGGTGACCCGGAAACTGCAATTAATCCAGAATGCGGCAGCCAGACTGGGGACTGGGAGCGGCCGCCGGGACCACATAACACTGGTCTTGAAAGACCTCCATTGGCTCCCAGTACGTTTCTGAGCACCATTCAAAGTGCTGGTGCTGAACTTTAAAGCCCTAAACGGCCCAGTAGACCTGAAGGAGCGTCTCCACCCCAATCGTTCTGCCCAGACACCGGGGTCCATCTCCCGAGGGCCTTCTGGAGGTTCCCTCCCTGCGAGAAGCGAGGTCGCAGGGAACCAGGTAGAGGGCCTTCTCGGTGGTGGCGCCCGCCCTGTGGAACGCCCTCCCACCAGATGTCAAGGAGATAAGCAACTACCTGACTTTTAGGAGACATCTGAAGGCAGCCCTGTTTAGGGAAGTTTTTAATGTTTTATGTTTTATTGTGTTTTTAATATTCTGTTGGGAGCCACCCAGAGTGGCTGGGAAACACAGCCAGATGGGCGGGGTATAAATTATTATTATTATTATTGATAGAGGAAGAGGAAGGAGAGGAGAGAGACGGCCCAGTCCTCTCAGGGAGTGTTCATTTGCTATGAAGGATAGTGTGCTTGAATGCACAAACCAGCGGCCCTCCCCGATTTGCAGAAAGCTAGCAGCTCAGGGAGAATGGCGCAGACTGCGGCCACCTCCCCGATGGGCCCCCTATGTGCCAACATTTTAATCAGAGAAGTCCGTGTCCTTCCTAGCTCTGTCCCAGGAAAATACCAAAGTATAAACCAGTATGACCAGTGGAATAATCCTCTCTTGCTGTTGGGGGGGGGTTTGGGGTGTGTGGGAGGCAAATGGAAAATTGAGAGACGGCGCTAGGCTAAATGAAAGTGCCAGCCAGGACGTACAATTATCCGCAGGAATGCCCCTATCATAAACTGCGAGGTTGACTTTTGAAGGGAACGATGATAAGGTCCCAAACCTTTCATCCTGGCAAATTACAGGGATGGGAAAAGGTCAGGGTTTGACCCCTGCCAAAATATCAGGGCTCTTTTGCAAGACACCCAAGCGAACGGGTTGCACGTACCCTCCAACATTTCTGCAATGAAAATAGGGACATCGTAATTTCAATCATAATCATCCAGACAGGGCTGGATGAGACCCTCAGCTCCTGAAGGTAATGGGGCCCTTTCTATGTTCAGCTGTCCTTTGTCAACAAAAAATTGTTGCTGTTTTTTGTGTTGGATATATGCTATATGGTAACTGATGGACCTAATAGGTATCTTTTATACCTATAGTTAAAGCTATGGTTTTCCCAGTAGTGATGTATGGAAGTGAGAGCTGGACCACCAAGAAGGCTGATTGCAGAAGAATGGATGCTTTTGAATTTTGGTGCTGGAGGAGACTCTGGAGAGTCCCATGGACTGCAAGAAGATCCAACCTCTCCATTCTGAAGGAAATCAGCCCTGAGTGCTCACTGGAAGGACAGATCCTGAAGCTGAGGCTCCAAGACTTTGGCCACCTCATGAGAAGAGAAGACTCCCTGGAAAAGACCCTGATGTTGGGAAAGATGGAGGGCACAAGGAGAAGGGGATGACAGTGCAAGTAGATAAATAGGTACCACTCTGGTGGGAAGGTAAACGGCATTTCCGTGTGCTGCTCTGGTTCACCAGAAGCGGCTTAGTCCTGCTGGCCACATGACCCGGAAGCTGTACGCCGGCTCCCTCGGCCAATAAAGCGAGATGAGCGTCGCAACCCCAGAGTCGGCCACGACTGGACCTAATGGTCAGGGGTCCCTTTACCTTTACCTTTAATAAAAAGGATTATATGAAGGAGAAAAAACCGGGACGCCATAAGGTCACGTGTGCAGCGTTGGTCCCCTCCTCCATCACCCTTGCAAGTTGACGCCTCTGGCCCTAACTATTCCCTTTTGAAATATTTCACCGCCAGCAACCCAGACAACGCGGGTCTGCCCCAGAGGCAGGCTTTAGAAACTCCGCTGCAGCACGTCGACGGGTGCTGGGGAAAGCGAGCCAAATTTCCCCATGGAGGGTGCACCCCCGAAATTACCTGCACGCGAGCCTCGGGCAGGTTGGCGAAGGCGGACAGCCTCTCCCGGGTGCCCACGTCTGGGTAATGGGTCCGCTCAAAGGCGTTCTCCAAAGCCTGTCGCTGCTGCGCCGTAAAGACGGTCCGGCTCCGTCGGCGCCTCTGCGGTAGGCCGTAGTGCAGGTCCAGGAAGATTTCTGTGCACGTGCAAAAGGCTTTTATTGTTATTATTTGTGGAGGAAGGAGTGGGACGAGAGGGAAGGAAAGGAAAGGCTGGACCGCCATGGGAAAACCTGGTCCCTCTAGTATTAAGCTAAGGCGTGGGTAGGCAAACGAAGGACCGGGGGCCCAATCGCCTTCTCAATCCGGCCCGCGGATATGGGGGGACTCCCTGGTCCTGAATGGGACAACTGTGCCCCTGAAGGAGCAGGTGTGCAGCCTGGGGGTCATTTTGGACTCACAGCCGTCCATGGAGGCGCAGGTCAATTCTGTGTCCAGGGCAGCTCCATCTGGTACGCAGGATGAGACCCTACTTGCTTGCACACAGTTTCTCCAGAGTGGTGCATGCTCTGGTTATCTCCCCCTTAGACTACTGGCATGTGCTCTCCATGAGGCTCCCTTTGAAGGTGACGCGGAAACTGCAACTAATCCAGAATGCGGCAGCCAGACTGGGGACTGGGAGCAGAGACCACATAACACAGGTCCTGAAAAACCTACATTGGCTCCCAAGATGTTTCCAGGCACAATGCGGTGATGCTTAGGACAGAGAGGACACTGCCCGCAGACTGTCTGGCCAGAGTGGTGCATGCTCTGGTTATCTCCCGCTTGGACTACTGCCATGCGCACTCCGTGGGGCTGCCTTTGAAGGTGACCTGGAAACTACAACTAATCCAGAATGCGGCAGCCAGACTGGGGACTGGGAGCGGCCGACGAGACCACATAACACCGGTCTTGAAAGACCTACATTGGCTCCCAGGACGTTTCCAAGCACAATTCACCCGCCCGGCACCCCTGTTTTGCAGACCAGCCACCTTTACCTGCCAGGTGATCCATTGCAGGGACGGCGCAGAAAGGCGTGAGTTGAGTCGAGGGTGCTGGCAGAAAAGAGGAGCAGCACCCTCCCGGAGCCTGCGGAAGATGGGGTGGCACTGTGTACAGGAGCGACGGAGAGGTCATCAGCGGGAAAGCGACGCTGCCAGTTATATGGTACATGGCCCTCTTTTGTCTAGAAGAGGAGAGGGAGGCAAATGTATTAGCCAAGGAACCTGGCAAACTCTGCAAGAGGTAGCTTCAGAGGGAGTAATGTAAAGGTAAAGGGACCCCTGACCATTAGGTCCAGTCGTGGCCGACTCTGGGGTTGCGGCACTCATCTCGCTTTATTGGCCGAGGGAGCCGGCGTCCAGCTTCCGGGTCATGTGGCCAGCAGGACTAAGCCGCTTCTGGCGAACCAGAGCAGCGCACGGAAACGCCGTTTACCTTCCCGTCGGAGTGGTACCTATTTATCTACTTGCACTTTGATGTGCTTTCGAACTGCTAGGTTGGCAGGAGCAGGGACCGAGCAACGGGAGCTCATCCCATTGTGGCGATTCGAACCGCCAACCTTCTGATCAGCAAGTCCTAGGCTCTGTGGTTTAATCCACAGCGCCACCCACGTCCCTTTCAGAGGGAGTAAGGTAAAGGTAAAGGGACCCCTGCCCGTACGGGCCAGTCTTGACAGACTCTGGGGTTGTGCGCCCATCTCACTTAAGAGGCCAGGGGCCAGCGCTGTCCGGAGACACCTCCGGGTCACGTGGCCAGCATGACATCGCTGCTCTGGCAAGCCAGAGCCGCACACGGAAACGCTGTTTACCTTCCCGCTAGAAAGCGATCCCTATTTATCTACTTGCACCCGGGGGTGCTTTCGAACTGCTAGGTTGGCAGGCGCTGGGACCGAACAACGGGAGCGCACCCCGCCGTGGGGATTCGAACCGCCGACCTTTCGATCGGCAAGCCCTAGGCGCTGAGGCTTTTACCCACAGCGCCACCCGCGTCCCAATCAGAGGGAGTAGGTCTTCTTAAAATAAAATAATAATACAGTCATACCTCATGTTATGTTTGCTTCAGGTTGAGCGTGTTCAGGTTGCGTCCTGCAGCAACCCAGAAGTAAGGGAACGGGTTACTTCCGGGTCTCACCGCTTGCGCATGTGCAGATGTGCAAAATGACGTCACGCGCATGCGCAGAAGCGGCGAATCGAGCATGCGCAGACGCAGGTTGCGTTTTGTTCAGGTTGCGAACGGGCCTCCAGAACAGATCCCGTTCGGAACCAGAGGTACCACTGTAATAATAATAATAATAATAATAATAATAATAATAATAATAATAATAATTTTCCTTTAGGATCACACACAAACAGACACAAACACACACACACACACACACACACACACACCCCTTGGTGGTACCTTGGTTCTCAAACTTAATCTGTTCCGGAAATTCCGTTCCAAAACCAAAGCGTTCCAAAAGCAAGGCTTGCTGCTTTCCCATAGAAAGTCATGCAAAACGGATTCATCCGTTCCAGACTTTTAAAAACAACCCCTAAAACAGCCATTGAACATGGATTTTGCTTTCAAACGAGACCGTTGATCCACAAAATGAAATCAATAAACGGTGTACTGCAGTCACACAATCGACCCATCAGTAGCTGGACTGGGTTCCACGCAGTCGCAAAAACAAAATGAAAAAAAGCCACAAAAACAAAAACGCAAAATAAATAGGAAAAACAGACAGACCTCAGCGTTACACTCAAAACGGAGCACGTTCGGCTTCCGGAAAAAGTTCGCAAACCGGAACACTTCCTTCCAGGTTTGCAGCCCACATAAATCACTCACCACGTCCCAAGATATCTCTCTCTTTCTCTCTTCCTTCCTCACTCTTCCGCCTATTCATGGCTCTGACTCCCAGCTTCTACTCATCTTCTGCTATTTAACAGCTGGGGGGATTTGGGGGAAGGGGGGCGTTGTAAGCGAGGGGCATGTGCCAAACTCCGACCTTTCCCCCCCCCCATCTTTCCTCCTGCACCCCTCCCCAAATCTAGTAGGAACTTAACCAGAGCTCAGCCAAATTTTTTTTGTGTGTGTGTGTGTGTGTGTGTGTGTGTGTGTGTGTATACACACCTACCTATATATATACCTAGAGAGAGAGAGAGAGGTTTAAAATAAAAGTTATATGGCTTTAGTAGAAACGTTATAAGGAATTAAGTATAAATAGATTATTAGAGCATTAAAGGGAAAAACAAGGTTAGAATGTGTTAAGACAATTATAGGGTAGAAAACAGGAAGATGGAAAGGAATTGCTGAAACAATCAATAGAAGTGGAATACAAAAAGGGAGGTGTGAGGAGGTCGTGGGAATTAGTGAAAGAAGGGCAAAATATTGAAATTGGACTGTGTTTTAAATGGTTTTTGTTTTGTTTTGTTAGTTGTTATGTTCGTGTTTTGCAGTGTTTTTTTTCCTTTTTGCATTGTATTGTATTATTGTATGTTTTTTTCTTTTTTGGTTTTTTGTAGTGTTGTGTTCAATTTGTTGGAAAACTAATAAATATTATTATATATAAAAAAAGAGAGGTTTAAAATGCAAACATACAACTAGGGTAGGTATAACAAGGTTAAATAAAAATAGGGGGGGGAACTTCATGACTTAAAAGCAAGAAAAACATATGAAAAAAGGAAAAAGAGAAAAAAAGGGGAAAAAATAATGAAAAGAAAACCAAAGATTTATACAACATCATGTCCTTCAAATAATATATTTTTTTTACAATAAACTTCCAATCGTTCTCATTATACTTTTTCTACCGTCATGGTATTATCACACAGCTTTATTTTGTATCCTTTTTCATACATCCTACTAAGATATTTGTTACATTTATTTAATAATAATAATAATAATAATAATAATAATAAATTTTATTTATTTCCTGCCCTCCCCTGCCGAAGCCGGGCTCAGGGCGGCTAACAACAATAAAATAGTACAACATGTAAATAGTATTTAGCGTTCGCAAGTGTCATTCCAGTCTCTGCTAAGGCGGTGTTATTCTTGCAATGTAGTCTTACATATTCCTTAAATATTTTCCATTCTTATATTATCTTATAGAAATAAAGTAAATAATAAAAAATCAAAAGGTTTAAGGAAAAAAATAGAAAAACGTAGAAGTGTACAAAGACTTAACGGGACGCCGTCTACAAACCTCGTTTCACTGAACTATTCAATTACAGTGGTGCCTCGCAAGACGAAATTAATTCGTTCCGCGAGTTTTGTCGTCTTGCGATTTTTTTCGCCTTGCGAAGCACGCTGTCGGGAAAGTTTTGGAAAAGCTTCAAAAATCGCCAAAGTCCTCAAAAACCTCAAAAAAAGGCTACCACACCGCGTGCTATGAGTTGCTCCTCGAAGTCAAGTCGCAACTGTATTAACGGTGTTAAGAAAAAGGAAACAAACTTGCAAGACGTTTCCGTCTTGCGAAGCAAGCCCATAGGGAAAATAGTCTTGCGAAGCAGCTCAAAAAACCAAGAACCCTTTCGTCTTGCGAGTTTTCCGTCTTGCGAGGCATTCGTCTTGCGAGGTACCACTGTACTTCTCGTTTCAGGGATTTTCACGGTATTTGATTTGTTTTGTGTAATTTCTCGGTTCCGTGAGTGTCTTTTTTCTACTTTTGACATAACTGCTGGCTCAGAGCGGTCTTTAGGCTTTCCAAGGAGTAAGGTTCTCTGAGCATGTAAAAAGATCACCATCACCACCACCTCTCTCCTGTCCATTTTAAAAAGCAGCGTCGCTCTCACCTGGACAAGGTATGAATGAATGAATTTTTATTTGCATCAGCCATCAGCCGCGGCAATAAAACAACAATACGATATACAAAGAATAGAAATAAAAAGTCAATTATGTAAAATACGTTTTAGGGTTTTGAATCCATGGTCAAGTAGTGGACCTTATTCTGATTGCCCCAGCGAAAAACCTTGCCACCTTTGCTGTCACCTGTTCATCTTGATCTGCCAAGAGAAAGGACACTGGGACAGCGGCAGGCGACCCGGAATGGACAATAAAAGAGGGGTGATAATCTCATTCCTCAAGTCTTTATCAACAGCGCAAGCCAGAAGGGCGTGCGCCACCGATTCAGGACTGCTGTCTCCACAGGGACGTTTTTCGTGTGGCATCTGTTGGCATCGTCCCTCAAGTCCAGCCGAGGGCAAGACATTCAATCTTGCGAGAGTAAAAGCGCATCTATATTTTAGAATTGCTCGGTTATGCAGATAGGGTTCCAGAGAGTCGAAGTGGGAAGGTGGAAAATAGTCATGCCATGGGCAAAAGTTCCTTATTGTGGCCAAGCTGTTCTGACGCTCGATATCATTTAGGTAAAGGTAAAGGGACCCCTGACCATTAGGTCCAGTCATGACTGACTCTGGGGTTGCGGCGCTCATCTCGCTTTATTGGCCGAGGGAGCTGGTGTACAGCTTCTGGGTCATGTGGCCAGCAGGACTGAGCCGCTTCTGGCGAACCAGAGCAGCGCACGGAAACGGCGTTTACCTTCCCACCAGAGTGGTACCTATTTATCTACTTGCGCTTTGACGTGCTTTCGAACTGATAGGTTGGCAGGAGCAGGGACCGAGCAACGGGAGCTCACCCCGTCATTGCGGGGATTCGAACCGCCAACCTTCTGATCGGCAAGTCCTAGGCTCAGTGGTTTAACCCACAGCACCACCCGCATCCCGATGCTGACAAATTAGACGGTTTGCTTTACTAAAACCCAAAGTGAGTAGCTGTTGTGGTGACCACAAGAGTGAAGTTTTTGATAGACCCTTTTAGTCCAGGTGCTTTTGGGATCTTGCAGTGCATAGGGATATTAGACCGGGGGGGGGGGGGGATTTGAGTTTAGGCAAAACCAGGACAGCAAAACCTCAGGGCCCCTAATCCTAGCTCACCGTCTTTGCAGAGGGGATTTTGCATTCGGTGGCTGGGGGGTACGAGAGATTTCTTCTTTGCTGGGGATGCTAACAAGGTCTGACAAGCGTGGAGAGGGCTTGGAGAGACGATTTCCTCCTCGGCCAGCATGCGATGGTCAAAATGCGAACCCACCGAGGCACCGGGAGATGTGGAGGCTCACAGATGTGCAAGCAATTGGGGAAACCACCCGGTTTCGGTGGAGGGTGAGTCATCTGTGCGGTGATGCTTAGGACAGAGAGGACACTGCCCGCAGACTGTCTGGCCAGAGTGGTGCATGCTCTGGTTATCTCCTGCTTGGACTACTGCAATGCGCTCTATGTGGGGCTGCCTTTGAAGGTGACCTGGAAACTACAACTAATCCAGATTGCGGCAGCTAGACTGGGGACTGGGAGTGGAGACCATATAACACCGGTCCTGAAAGACCTACATTGGCTCCCAGTACGTTTCCGAGCACAATTCAAAGTGTTGGTGCTGACCTTGAAAGCCCTAAACGGCCTCAGCCCAGTATACCTGAAGGAGCGTCTCCACCCCGGACACCGGGGTCCAGCTCCGAGGGCCTTCTGGCAGTTCCCTCCCTGCAAGAAGCGAGGTTACAGGGAACCAGGCAGAGGGCCTTCTCGGTGGTGGCACCTCCATGGAGGTGCAGGTCAATTCTGTGTCCAGGGCGGCTGTCTCCCAGCTCCATCTGGTACGCAGGCTGAGACCCTTCCTGTCCACAGACTGTCTTGCCAGAGTGGTGCATGCTCTGGTTATCTCCCACTTGGACTACTGCCATGCGCTCTCCGTGGGGCTCGCTTTGAAGGTGACCCGGAAACTACAACTAATCCAGAATGCGGCAGCCAGACTGGGGACTGGGAGCAGCCGCCGATACCATATAACACCAGTCCTGAAAGACCTACATTGGCTCCCAGGGCGTTTCCGAGCACAATTCAAAGTGTTGGTGCTGACCTTGAAAGCCCCAAATGGCCCAGTATCTCTGAAGGAGCGTCTCCACCCCCATCGTCCGGCCTGGACATTGAGGTCTAGCTCCGAGGGCCTTCTGGCGGTTCCCTCCCTGCGAGAAGCAAAGCTACAGGAAACCAGGCAGAGGGCCTTCTCGGTGGTGGCGCCCTCCCTGTGGAACGCCCTCCCATCAGATCTCAAGGGAATAAACAACTATCTGACTTTTAGAAGACATCTGAAGGCCGCCCTGTTTAGGGAAGCTTTCAATGTTTGGTGTTTTTAATATTCTGTTGGGAGCTGCCCAGAGCGGCTGGGGAAACACAGCCAGATGGGTGGGGTATAAATAATAAATCATTATTATCATCATCATAAAATTCTATGTGCCTGTGAGCTTGCTTTCGCCCTCCCTCTCAATCCCAAACTTCTTTTGTGTTTCATCATTTTCTTTCGATTGTGAGGCCCGGGAGCATCTCAGAACTGATTTTTCTTTCTTTTTGTAAACCTCTCCAAAATAAGCTACAAGATGCACAGGTGCTAATAAAGAAATGAATTTAGGAAAGCGGCAAGCCAAAAATGTGAACATCAGCGGCTGATATTTGCCACACTAACTTCCATGTCCGGAGGTTGCCATCGAAACAGCCATGTATTCATTTTTCATGGCTTTTTTTTTGGTATGTGGTTTGGCCCGGAAAAGGACCTTTGCACATGTTCTTTGGTTGGAGAACTAGCTTGGAGGGAAAACTGCGCTTTGAGGCTCACGGATCTGGTCCGGGAAGAGCGGATTCGAGACGTGCGCATTGAAACAAGCAAACATCCGCCCCGGATGCAAATACGTAGTAAAAACTGCCCCCCAAAAAATTAGTTAACAAGAGCACAGATGTGCTCAGGAGATCAATGGCTTTGCACCCTTCGGACGTCGCTCGCTAAAGAGCTTACCTCCATCCTCTAATCAGTTTCCCGATCCCTGATCGATCCGTTGGCTCGCTAAGCTACCCCACCCCAAAAAAACCCTTCTTTGCGTGCCCCATGCTTTCGGCTGATTGTGCTGACCCCCTACAATTTGCTCCGGCTGTCCGGGAACAAAACGCAGTTTTATAGGAATGAAATTGCCTTTCAAAAGGTGGGATCGATCACTCCCGATCACCCCTGACCCCAACGGCCTCGTGGCTGCGCGGAGGGGGTTAAGCTGAACGAAAGGGGCCTGAATGCTTCGCAGCGGGGGGTCCCCTCTAAAAAACCCCCACGCTACTGGGACAGCCAAGCTGGGAGATTGCCCCCTTCCCAACTGCTAGCCTTCTGTGAATCAACCCGGCTTTCTACAGTCCTGCAGGAGGGACGTAGCGATTCCCCTATTTGGAAGGGCTGTGGGGTTTGGGGCTTTTTTAAGTTTGGTGGAAAGGCAAGGACGGAGCGGTTTATAAAAGGATGCACCGCCAAGTAGCTACAGAAAAGGGCTTTTCTCCCCCTCTCCTAACACTAAAACTCGCAGACTACCCAATGAGGCTGAATTGCTGGACGGTCCAGGCCAGACGAAAGAATCGCAGAATCGTAGGGAGGGATCCTAAGGATCGCAGAATCGCAGTGGGTCGTCGAGTGTAACCCCCTGCAATAGAGGATCATAAAGTTCAGAGGTTCCCAAAGTTTATTCCGAACTTAAAAATGGAAAGCATAATGGTAAGTAAAGGTAAAGTTACCCCTGCCCGTACGGGCCAGTCTTGACAGACTCTAGGGTTGTGCGCCCATCTCACTCAAGAGGCCGGGGGCCAGCGCTGTCCGGAGACACTTCCGGGTCACGTGGCCAGCGTGACAAGCTGCATCTGGCGAGCCAGCGCAGCACACGGAAACGCCGTTTACCTTCCCGCTAGTAAGCGGTCCCTATTTATCTACTTGCACCCGGGGGTGCTTTCGAACTGCTAGGTTGGCAGGCGCTGGGACCGAGCAACAGGAGCGCACCCCGCCGCAGGGATTTGAACCGCCGACCTTTAGATCGGCAAGCCCTAGGCGCTGAGGCTTTTACCCACAGCGCCATCCGCGTCCCCTAAGCGTAATGGTGGTGGTCAGCAAAAGAGGTTCAAAGGCCTCTCTCAAGGCAAATCTAAAAAAAAATGTAGCATAAACACCGACAACTGGGAAACACTGGACTGCGAGCGCTCCAGTTGGAGAACAGCCTTTGCCAAAGGTGTCCTGGGCTTTGAAGACACTCGAACTCAGGACAAGAGGGAGAAATGTGCCAAGAGGAAGGCACACTTGGCAAATCCACACCAGGATCAACTCCCGCCCGGGAACCTATGTCCCCACTGTGGAATGACATGGGGATCCAGAATTGGCCTCCACAGTCACTTATGGACTCATTGTCTTCCATAAACACGGTTTTAACAATCTTACTCAGCTACGAGTGATCACCAAATAATAATAATAATAATAGTACTAGATTCAGGTAGGTAGCCGTGTTGGTCTGACGCAGTCGAAATATATAAAAAAATTGTCCAGTAGCACCTTATAAGACCAACTAAGTTTGTTCTTAGTATAAGCTTTCATGTGCACGTTGGTCTCTAAGGTGCTATTGGACAATTTTTCATATATAGTAATAGTAATTATTATTATTAATATTATTTAAAAAGGTAAAGGGACCCCTGACCATTAGGTCCAGTCATGGCCGACTCTAGGGTTGCGGCGCTCATCTCACTTTATTGGCCGAGGGAGCCGGCGTACAGCTTCCGGGTCACGTGGCCAGCAAGACTAAGCCGCTTCTGGCAAACCAGAGCAGCGCACGGAAACGCCGTTTACCTTCCCGCTGGAGTGGTACCTATTTATCTACTTGCACTTTGATGTGCTTTCGAACTGCTAGGTTGGCAGGAGCAGGGACCGAGCAACGGGAGCTCACCCCGTCATTGCAGGGATTCGAAGCGCCGACCTTCTGATCGGCAAGTCCTAGGCTCTGTGGTTTAACCCACAGCGCCACCCGCATCCTTTATTAATATTATTAGCCAAATATCACCTGATTGGAGATGAGCAACCGAAGTTCCCGGCTGCAAACTGAAGCAATCTTCAAATGCAGCCGCGGAACCGGCAAACTAAGGACGCTTTGGTGTCGCTGGAAGAGGGGATGGGGAGATGAAATGGGATGCTGAAACTCCCCCCCCCCCAAAAAAAAAAAACAACAACACTGAACCGTTGGTCGATTCAGTGAGGAGCTTTCGACTGGGGACATTTCTTTGCAACGCAGCTCCCTTCAGACGTCACGAGGGGCAAACGGGTTGTGACAGGTCCGTCGATATCTCAGCGGGAGACTCTGGGCCGGCCAGCCACCCTCCCTGCTTCTGTGACTTGTCCATCCCGCATTTGCCGGCCAAAAGGAGCTTACATGACGCAAATTAACCGGAGAAGGGGTTTTAATGAGGCACAGCACCCTGATCAATAGCGTGGACAATGGGAGGCTCTGGCGTAGGGGTGGCGATCGGGGGCTGACCCCCACGAGGAAGCCAGCCAGGGATGCAAACAGGCTTAAAATAGGCATGTTTAATGCAGCAACGTCTCCATGGCCAAAAAGCCCGGCCGGCTCTGCCTGACCTCTGCCCCCACCTCCCAAAGGCGAGGTGCCAGAGTGGACGGCCCAGTGGGTTTCGTTCCGAATTTTCCTTCGTGATCCGGACTCAAGCGAGTTGGGAGGCGGCGCGCCAGGTTTCCAAAACCGCGCCCGGCGTGGAGAGAGCCGTTAAGGGAGCAGCCTTCCTCCCAATGCCAGAACTCGTGAAGATGCGATGGAGCTGGAAGCTGGGAGATGCAGGGGAAATGAAAGGGTTTCTTTGCGCGGTGCAAACACTACCGGAGCGAGAGAATGGAAATAGTGCGAACTACGGCACTCCTCTCCATTCTGAAGGAAATCAGCCCTGAGTGCTCACTGGAAGGACAGATCCTGAAGCTGAGGCTCCAAGACTTTGGCCACCTCATGAGAAGAGAAGACTCCCTGGAGAAGACCCTGATGTTGGGAAAGATGGAGGGCACAAGGAGAAGGGGACGACGGAGGACGAGATGGTGGGACAGTGTTCTCCAAGCGACCAGCATGAGTTTGACCAAACTGCGGGAGGCAGTGGAAGACAGGAGGGCCTGGCGTGCTCTGGTCCAGGGGGTCACGAAGAGGCGGACACGACCAAACGACTCAACAACAACAATGGCACTCCTGCGAGAGAATGCAAAAAGTGAATGCATTTTCAGGGCAGGGTTGAAGCCAGCGCCACCGATTGGTTCGCCTGTCGTGACATCATAGAATGTTCACCCAACGGTGAAGGAGAATGAAGACAGGAAGGTGCCTTGTGGACTCTCAGGAGGGGAATGGCTGCTCTAAATAAGAGAAATCTCCCTCCTGTGGTTATCTGGGATATATCCCCTATCTAAGAAGAAGCATCCGGCTGTCTCAAGAGGGACTGCGTTCTTCCAAGTTCTTGCACGCAGGGCTGGTACTTAGACCAAGTATTGAGGAAACCCAACGCCCTCTCTGATTTAAACTTGACAAGGACAGGTTTCTGCCTTTTCGAAGATGAAACCTTTGGCAAAGTTGTGGCCTTTCAACTTTCAGGGTTATCCACACACACACCCCTTTATCCCTGAAACACTCTCCAGTAAGCAGAATAATACACACACACACACACAGAGAGAGATAATCTCTAAAACAACCAATCGTGCTTACCAGAAGTAGCCAGGATTTTTTGTTTATTTATTTAAAAAAAAAACATTTACAAAATAGTGTTAACAGGTTTTTACCAGTTCTGCATATACAAAGTCTACAGCGCCCGTTTTTTTTTTATAATTAACTGTACAGTGTTAACAAAACAAAGGAGATCTGGGAATCGTCAACCAGGGAACGGCTGAGGTCAGCTGCAGAGGAGGTTGACCTGCGCTAAGGTTATTATTATTAATAATAATAATAGGTTTCCCCCCCCCCCCAGGAGCAGAGGAGACTTGCTTTCTCCTCTTATTACCCTCGAAGGAAGGAAGGAAGAGGGCAGAATGGGAGCTGCAAAAACACGGAACTGGTATTTAAAGGGAATGAACGGCTTCTGACGGCGTTGGGAAACATTTGAAAACTCTCCAAGAGAGCATTTTAGGCTCTCTCCTTAAATGAAAATTCGGGGGACACAGGAGGGAAGAGTTTTGTCAGCTAAAACAGCTTGTAGTGCAGAATTGCCCCCTTGTTTTAAATAGATAACCAACACCCCCCAACCCCACCCTGTCTTCTAACTCGCTCTGTTCCTAGAACATTGTTATTTACACTCACGGATAACTGAGCGTGTGTGAATTTGAGGAGGCGGATTCAACCGTCACCCCACTTTCCGTTTTACGCCAAGACAAATATTTCCACCTGCACCCCCCCTCCGCAAAAAGCGAGCTGGGTTAAGTTTCCCCACGGGGCGTTCATAGAGCAGCGATTAGCCGTTATTAGGAAGAAGCGTTTCCTAGTGTTTTTTTAGAAAGTCGTGGTTGAGCTTGGAAGTTAAGTGCGATATGCTCTGAACAGTGGAGTTCCCTGGATTTGCAGTTGCGAAGGCGGACGAATCGTAAGGCTCCCTGCAGCGACTCTGCCACGCTCGTGCCCCGTTTTCCACCCTGGAGGGCTTGCGCAACCGCCGATTCGGGGTCTCAGGTGGCGGGAGGCGAACCCGTCGCGGGAACGACTGCCAGTCCCTTATCCGGGGCAATCCTACGGGGCAATCCTCTGCCCTGGGAAGGAGTCCGATGATGCAGGCAGCAGAGACCGGGGGGCCCGTTGCGCTGGGAGATGGGGTGAGGGGAACCCCCTCTTTGCAGGGGGGCCCATTTCCTGCGGGTCGGCACCAGCCGGCTGCACTGAAGGCCCCCAGTGCTCCTGGCGCGAGCGCAATGCCCTGCTGTACCCACAGCCAGGACTCAAATGCGTATCCGTGCCGGCAGTTCTGCTGCTCTGCCAACCACACGCCGCCTCCGCCTTCTCCCCTGGGGTTGCAGGTTTGGAGGCAGCCCGCTGCCGGACTGGAGCCTCTGCAGCTTGCCCGAGTCGCCGCAGCCGACTTCCCGGCGTGCGGCGGCGCACAGGGGGCCCCATGTCAAGTCCCCAAAGGAGAAGCTAGATTTCCGTTTTTCGAGGTTCGCGAACGGGACGGGGTTTCGGGGAGTTAGGCGCCGCCCAGATTTTATCCTGGAGTTCTCTGGTGGGCCTACCGCGCCACAGGTCGTGGGGGACGGGACGTCGCGGCCAGACTCGCGAGGTCACACGCTTTCTCAGTGGTGCCACCAGCAGCAGCTACGCAGGGATACCTGCGAACACAGAAGGGGGGGGGGGAAGGTCCAGGCTCCCCACAGGCCGTTATCGTTATTATTATTATCATTATTGCACTGCACCGGTAAAAGCGGAAGAGGCGAAGGAGGAAGAACGGCGGCGGCCCCTCCTCTATCACCGCTTCACTTTCGCGTCTTCTTTGATCTTCCAGATCATCAGTTCCATGCACGCCCGGGCGTCCTCGCTCGAGTCGTGGCCTTCCACTGCCGGGAAGAAAAACAAAGAGAGAATGCAGTTGTGACTCATCTTCTGGGGCAGTGGTGGCCAAACCTGGCCCTCCGGATGCTTTGGACTACAGTTCCCATCATCCCTGACCGCTGGTCCTGTTAGCTAGGGATAATGGGAGCTGTAGTCCCAAAATAGTTTGGTCACCGCTGCCTTGGGGCGACCAAAGAGGGACTCAGGAAGATGGGAAGGAATTGGGGTGGGGTGGTGAGGGACTGCAATACCTCCAGGATTGCTTCTTTCCATATGAACCTACCCAGACCCTGAGATCATCTGCCGAGGCCCTCCTTCGTGTACCTGCCCCTCAAGAGGTTGGAGGGTGGCAACATGAGAACAGAGCCTTCTCTGCAGTGGCTCCCGGTCTGTGGAAAGCTCTGCCCAGGGAAGTTCGCCTGGCGCCTACATTATACACCTTTAGGCGCCAGGCAAAAATGTTCCTTTTTAACCAGGCCTTTGGTTGACCTCATCGACATCCTATACCCTCTTAAAATGTGGCTCTATTGGGTTATTGTTCTTATTTTGATTTTACATATTTTTCATATCTTTTCTGTGAACTGCCCTGAGACATCTGGGTATAGGGAGGTATATAAATTCAATCAATCAATCAATCAATCAATCTTGGCCCTCGGAGCTGGACCTCAGTGTCCGGGCTGAACGATAGGGGTAGAGACGCTCCTTTAGGTATATTGGGCCGAGGCCATTTAGGGCTTTCTAGATGAGCAGCAACACTTTGAATTGTGCTCGGAAACGTACTGGGAGCCAGTGTAGGTCTTTCAGGACCGGTGTTATGTGGTCTCAGCAGCCGCTCCCAGTCCCCAGTCTAGCTGCCGCATTCTGGATTAGTTGTAGTTTCTGGGTCACCTTCAAAGGTAGCCCCACGGAGAGCGCATGGCAGTAGTCCAAGCGGGAGATACCCAGAGCATGCACCACTCTGGCCAGACAGTCTGCAGGCAGGGAGGGTTTCATCCTGCGTACCAGATGGAGCTGCCCTGGACACAGAACTGACCTGCGCCTCCATGGACAGGTGTGAGTCCAGAATGACTCCCAGGCTGCGCACCTGGTCCTTCAGGGGCACAGTTACCCCATTCAGCACCAAGGAGTCCCCCCCCCCACCTCTGCCTGGCTCCCTGCACAACCTCGCTTCTCACAGGGAGGGAACCGCCAGAAGGCCCGTGGGAGATGGACCCAGGTGTCCGGGCCGGACGATGGGCATGGAGATGCTCTTTCAGGGATACTGGGCCATTTAGGGCTTTCAAGGTCAGCACCAACACTTTGAATTGTGCTTGGAGACATCCTGGGAGCCAGTGTAGGTCTTTCAGGACTGGTATTACATGGTCTTGGCGGCTGCTCCCAGTCCCCAGTCTAGCTGCCGTATTCTGGATTAGTTGCTGTTTCCGGGTCACCTTCAAAGGCAGCCCCATGTAGAGCGCATGGCAGTAGTCCAAGCGGGACTGTGAGGCTGTTCCTTTATGGGAAAGAAGGGCACTGGCGTGTGTGGAACTGGAGCTGTAGGACTTTAGAGAGGCTGGTGTTCGGTGGCCAGGGCTTTGCAGCTCAGGAGCAGAGAGGGCGGAAGGCGGACTGAAGACCCCACGGATCCTCTCCCTTGCTCCCCATCCCGCCCCCCTCCAAAATCTCACCACTGTCCTGGATGATGCGCTTGAGGTAGTCAGCCATCAAAGTGCGCAGCGCCCGCTTGTAAGGCAAGCCCAGGCGGTGAGGGAAGACGACAGCCGTGTCAACCACAGTCCCGTGGATGAGCTGCCGGGAGAGACGGACGCAGACGGGGTCAAAGGGTTTCCCTTTCCCCCCCCCAAGTACTTCTGCTAAGTTCTTCTGCACCAGTGGAACACGTCCTCGGACCCCCCACTTGGACCGGGCGATTATCTGGCTGCCAACTTTGCAATATCATCGCCGGCTAAACATAGACTGATAGATCACGAGGCCCGAAATAAGGACCGGGCTACGCAGAGGCATCGTGGTTTTCCCTGTGCCGTGATTTTTGCCGTCGCCTGCTCTTGTGATCCGCCGCCCGCCCTCCAGGGGAGAGCTGAGCCGGCCGAGTTAAGAGGGGCTGCAGGAATCGAGAGAAGCCTTCGCCGGCGTTGTGGGTTTCCCCCCCAATGTGATTTTTGCATAACCAGTGCTTTTTTCTGGGGGACGGAGTGACGCAGGGGTATGCATGCCCCTAAACCTTTTCTGAATCTAAGTTTGGCCTCATAGGAGTAGTAAAATGAGAGTACCCCCTAAACTTTTTTTAAAGAAAGAAATCAGTGTGCATAGCACACGCAAACATCATGATTTCCGATAGATCGCCAGGCCATGTGATGAAACCTGATTTCGCGATATGGACATCAGAACGGTTTTGGACGACATATCGTCCAGCTTCCGGGTCATGTGGCCAGCAGGACTAAGCCGCTTCTGGCGAACCAGAGCAGCGCACAGAAACGCCGTTTACCTTCCCGCTGGAGCGGTACCTATTTATCTACTTGCACTTTGACATGCTTTCGAACTGCTAGGTTGGCAGGAGCAGGGACCGAGCAACGGGAGCTCACCCCGTCACGGGGATTCGAACCGCTGACCTTCTGACCGGCAAGCCCTAGGCTCTGTGGTTTAACCCACAGCGCCACCCGCATCACCTCCCCCAAAATAGGGGGCGTCTTATAGACAGAAAAATACGGTGATTCTTATTATTCAAAAAGCGAGCTCCTATTCATGTGGAGGAAGCCTAAAAGGCCATTCACTGTTAATAACTCATTCTCGAATTGGCCCCCTCTCTAAAAATCAGATTGCCCCCCCGTGGGGCATGTGTGCTGGGAACCTGGGAGATAGAAAAGTTGCGGCTCTGGGAATAAACCAGGTTGGAGTATACGGCAACGGGTTTGGGATTTGTCCGTAGGACTGGAGGACGGGACACAGCAATGGGTTTGGGGAATACCCGCCTGATCTAGCATTGCTCAGTTGCTTCAGTCTGGATGGGGTGGGGGGCACAGACTCCTCTGTTAAGCCGCTCAAAGGGGGGAAAGGACCCCAGCCCACCCTGCGGCTGACACATCGCTGCCTGGCTTTCCCCAGAGCAAGCAGAACGCACAACTGCCCCGCCAGAACTGTCCCGTTACCTTCAGCGCAAACAGGTCGCTTTCCAGGCTGTGCCCGATCAGGATCGTGTCCGAGCTGAACATGCTCAGGAGGACGGCTTGGACGTCCCGCAGAGTGATGGAGGCGTTCTCCAGGTCCGCCTCCGTCACGCCGGAAAACCTGCGGAGGCAAAGATCAGTGCCGTCAAATGGGTGGGAATACTCGCCCTTGCGAAGGCAGTCGTACAAAATTGCCGCTTGATCAAGGCGTTGTTTAACCTGGAGGTAAGGCTGTCTGACCCCTTCATGGATCACTGCCTTGCCGTGGCGAAGGGGCTTGAAGAACTCAGAGAAGCTATGAACTACGCCGAGCAGGGCACACAAGATGAACAGGTCATAGTGGAGAGTTTCGACCAAATGTGATCCACCTGGAGGAGGAACCGGCAAGCCACTCCAGTATCCTTGCCAAGAAAACTCCATGGACAAAGACAACAGGCATATAAAAGTTATGACGCTGGAAGATGAGCCCCTCAGGTCGGAAGGCGTCCAACATGCTACTCCCTGGAGAAGACACTGATGCTGGGAAAGACACTGATGCACAAGGAGAAGGGGGCGACAGAGGACGAGATGGTTGGATAGTGTTTTCGAGGTTACCAGCTTGAGTTTGACCAAACTGCGGGAAGTAGCGGAGGACAGAGGTGCCTGGCGTGCTCTGGTCCATGGGGTCACGAAGAGTCAGACACGACTAAACGACTAAACAACAACAACAAAGGCTGTCTGAATTGTGTATTGATTTGTAATGATTTGTTGGGTCTCTGGACCGTAATAAAGATTGATGATGATGATGATAATAATAAATTTTATTTATACCCCGCCCTCCCCAGCCAAGACCGGGCTCAGGGTGGCTAACACCAGGTATAAAAACAATTGATTGAAACGCAACTTAAAAACAAGATTAAAATACAACATTAAAACGCAGCCTCCTTTCAGCGGAAACTCAAATCAAAAACTTTTTGGGGATGAAAACGTCAAATCTTCACCAAGGCCAGCTATCCAGACTGGTCCTACGTGGGCCGGGGAAAAGCCAGGGAAGTCCCCAAATAGGAGTTCCATCACAGAAGGAGAAAGGAAAAAGGATGAAAAAGGATCATTCTCACCGAGTGTTGTAGTCCACGACTTTGTGGTCAGGCTTGACGAAGGTGTCGTAGACGACTTTCAGCTCCGAGTTGATCACCGTGACCCGAGTCAGCTCCAGGCCTTGCTTGGTGTAACACTGCGGGAGCCGAAGAAGAAGAGAGAGATATTGGAGGGTGGGGGGGGTCTCAGGAAGGCTCCCTTTCCGCAGGCAGCCCTGATCCCCGATTCGCCAAACCCTCGCCTGACTCAGCGACCCAGAGATTAAACTGATTTGGGGTCCGGAGAGGCAGGAATCAAGGGGGATTTCTGACAGCTTTCAAGGCTGCTTCTTTCGGCCGACTGTTTCCCAGCGGTTAAGGAAGAGAGCTACGATTTTAGTTATCTTTTTTCAGAACAGACATGATGGATAGATGAATGATAGATAGATGATAGATAGATAGATAGATAGATAGATAGATAGATAGATAGATGATAGATAGATAGATAGATAGATAGATAGATAGATGATAGATAGATAGATAGATAGATAGATAGATAGATAGATAGATAGATGATAGATGATAGATAGATGATAGATAGATAGATAGATAGATAGATGATAGATAGACCGACAGATGATCTATAGATAGATAGACAGACCGACAGATGATAGATAGATAGATAGACAGATAGATAGACAGACAGACCGACAGATAGATGACAGACAGATGACAGACAGACAGAGAGAGTAGATATATGGATAGACAGAGAGAGAGAGAGAGAGAGAGAGAGAGAGAGAGAGAGAGAGAGAGAGAGAGAGATAACTAGACAGATAGATAGTCAGACAGACAGATAGATAGATAAATAGGTAGATAGATTGAGTCGTGCCTTGGTTATCGAACAGAATACAGAATGCGTTTGACTCCTGGAACCGTCCTATGGCCAATTGGAAGCCATGCCGGACATTCGGCTTCTGAAAATCGTTCAAAAACCGGAACACTCACTTCCGGGTTTCGACCACTCGGGAGCCGAAACGTTCGAGTTCAAAGGTGTTCGGCTTCCGAGGTTCCAGCCGTTAAGGAACAGAGCTACGGTTTTAGTTAACTTTTTTCAAAACAGACACGACAGGCAGACAGACAGAGACACGTTCGAAGCTGAAAGAAGCAGCCTATTTCGAGCTGCCTAAGCCGATGATTTTAATGGCTATCATTTTTCGAAACCGCCCCAGTTCGCCCCAATCAAACGCTCCACCAACCATTTCGCAGTCTAAGGCGTAGATGCCCGGGTTTCCGTCCGCGCTGGGCATCTTCTCAAAGGTCTTCACGAAACCCTCCAAGCTCTCCTTCCTGCCGTCGTGAACGTGTTGCTGAAAGAGGGAGGAGGAAATTAGAGGGGCAAAGAGAGAAGGAAGACGGCTTATTTCACCTCGCCTGGCTTTAGGAGGATAATGGCTTTGAAAGAGGGGTCAGGAAAAATTCATGGAGAAGCCTCCAGGCTTAAAGGCAGTCTATCATCATCATCATCATCATCATCATCATCATCATCATCATTTTATTAGAATTTATATACCGCCCTATACTCAGGGCAGTTCAGAGAATAAAATCAAGATATAAAAACACAAAATACCTAATAAAAATAGAAACAACAACCCAATAAAGTAAAGGTAAAGGGACCCCTGACCATTAGGTCCAGTCGTGGCCGACTCTGGGGTTGCGGCGCTCACCTCGCTCTATTGGCCGAGGGAGCCAGCGTTCAGCTTCCAGGTCACGTGGCCAGCAGGACTAAGCCGCTTCTGGCGAACCAGAGCAGCGCACGGAAACACCGTTTACCTTCCCGCCAGAGCGGTACCTATTTATCTACTTGCACTTTGACGTGCTTTCGAACTGCAAGGTTGGCAGGAGCAGGGACCGAGCAACGGGAGCTCACCCCGTCATTGCGGGCATTCGAACCGCCGACCTTCCGATCAGCAAGTCCTAGGCTCTGTGGTTTAACCCACAGCGCCACCTGCGTCCCTAACAACCCAATAACGCCCCCCCCAAAAGCCCCACATTTTAAAAGGGCATAGGATGCAAAACAGATCAACCAAAGGCCTGGTTAAAAAGGAACGTTTCTGCCTGGCGCCTAAAGGTGTGTAATGAAGGCGCCAGGCGAACCTCCCTGGGGAGAGCATTCCATAGACTGGGGAGCCACTGCAGAGAAGGCCCCGCTCTCGTGTTGCTACCCTCTGGACCTCTCGAGGAGGAGGCACATGAAGGAGGGCCTCGGAAGATGATCTCAGGGTCCGGGTAGGTTCATATGGGAAGAGGAGGTCCTTGCAAGATTGCGGTCCTGAGCCGTTTAAGGCTTTATAGGTCGAAACCAGCACTTTGAATTGGGCCCAGAAACGAATTGGTAGCCAGTGCAGTTGGACCAGGATCGGAGAAAGATGCTCAAACCGTCTTGCTCCGGTGAGCAACCTGGTCTAGCTGACGTTCCCAGGGACCGCCAGGGCTCCCCAAGGTTTCAAGCATTCCCAGTCCTACCTGGGGATTGGGAGGGGGGCAGGACTGAGCCTGGGACTTTCTGCCTGCAAGGCAGGAGCTTTACCAGTGAACTACGACCTGAGCCAAATCTAACGACCATGTTTCTGCCAGCTGGAGCTCCGTGACGGAGGACGGGCGAGATAAAAGGAAACCAAGGAAATTTGAAAGTACTTACTTTTGCGACTTGGCACCCGGGGGAGCCCACAGCTCCCGAACAGCAGTTGTAATGGGTTTCCCAGCCACCAGGAACTGAAAGGGAGGGAAAAGGTTGAGTAAGGAGGACACTGTGGCTTAGGAATCAGCAGCAGGGCATTTCCCAGAAGGTACCAGCTGAACGCTACGCAGAGGCTGTCCTTATTTGCAATATTTACACCCTGCTTTTCTCTCAAGCACTCAAGGTTTTAAATTAATAATAACGATGGTGATTGTTTACAACCAAAGTGATGAGATAAATAAGGGGAAGGCACCGGGGAGGGAAGAGGAAACAGCAAAGCTCAGAGAGTGGCTCTTTGCCGAAGCTGCATAACGACTAGGTCGGGGAATTGAATTGCTCCGGTACATTATGGTGCTGGAGGAGACTCTGGAGAGTCCCATGGACTGCAAGAAGATCCAACCTCTCCATTCTGAAGGAAATCAGCCCTGAGTGCTCACTGGAAGGACAGATCCTGAAGCTGAGGCTCCAAGACTTTGGCCACCGCATGAGAAGAGAAGACTCCCTGGAAAAGACCCTAATGTTGGGAAAGATGGAGGGCGCAAGGAGAAGGGGACGACGGAGGACGAGATGGTGGGACAGTGTCCTCGAAGCTACCAGCATGAGTTTGACCAAACTGCAGGAGGCAGTGGAAGACAGGAGGGCCTGGCGTGCTCTGGTCCAGGGGGTCACGAAGAGGCGGACACGACTAAACGACTAAACAACAACAAATATTTGTTCCATCCCCTCAGTGTCTCAAAACACTCAAAACCCATGTATTCCTTCCCCACGCCAAACCGTTTTCAGCCTTGTACAACAGTCCTACCAGGTAGGTCACCCTCAGAGAATGCGACTTGGCAAGTTTCAGGGCCATGGAGGGATCCAAACCCAGGACCCAGGACCTCTGCCTGACTGCCTGTTGAACAAGGCGGAAACAGTTCGCTGAATTCTTTTCAATGCCTGCGAAAAACATTTTCGTTCAGGCAAGCCTGCCCAGAAACGCAGAATGTCAATGTCTCCTTTAACCTGTTGCTGATTTCATTTCGTTTCACTGAATGTTCAAAACAGCCTTTTTGTTTTTGACCAATAACTTCTATTATTCTATTCCAGGCATAGGCAAACTCCAGATATTTTGAGACTACAATTCCCATCATCCCTGACCACTGGTCCTGTTAGCTAGGGATGATGGGAGCTGTAGTCCCCAAAACAACTGGAGGGCCAAGTTTGCCTATGCCTGTTCTATTCTCTTCGGAAACCCCTTTGAGGGTTGTTGTTTTTTAGGGGGGGTGGAACGGCTTTTACAACCAAGCGGTGTAGAAATTCTACGAAATACGGGAGGTTGTGGACTCTCCTTCCTCGGAGGTTTATAAGCGGAGGTTGGCTCAGTCGTGGATGCTTTGAGATTCCTGCATTGCGGGGGTTGGGGGTTGGTGGGCTGGATGACCCTCAGGCCCCCCACTCCCAAGACACGAGAAGAAGCAGCTCTGCGCAATTCTCACAGGTTGCCGCGAAGACGGATGCAAACCGCCGCAAACACCCACTTCTTTTGAGCTCCTGCGGAGGAAGGATGAGTTGCAGGAGGAAAGGATCGCAAATGCAACGCTCTACCTCTCTGCTTGCGCAACTTCCCCCAGTGGTGGACGCATTCCTCCTTGCGGACGCAGTTCCCAGACGGAGTCACCATGTACTCGGTGCCGCAGCGGCAGCAAACCCTGCAGGAGCCTTGAAATTTGGGGGGAGGGAGGGGAAGGGAGGGAGGGAGAAAGAAAGAGAAAGAGATTCAATGAATTGCCGTGTTTTTCGCTCCATAAGACACACCTGAACATAAGAGGCACCTAGTTTTTAGAGGAGGAAAGGGGGAAAGCCCTGTTTTCTGGGGGAAATCAGCTCACAGTTGTGCAGTTTCTTTTCCAAAGGGGAAAAGCCCTTTTTTTTGAGGATCAGCTCAAAGTTGTGCAGCTTCCTTTGCAAAGTGGGAAAGCCCCAGTTTTTTTGAGGATCAGCTCAAAGTTGTGCAGCTTCCTTTGCAAAGGGGGAAAGCCCCAGTTTTTTTGAGGGTCAGCTCAAAGTTGTGCAGCTTCCTTTGCAAAGGGGAAAAGCCCCCGTTTTTTTGAGGATCAGCTCAAAGTTGTGCAGCTTCTTTTGCAAAGGGGGAAAAAATCCTGTTTTCATGGGGTTCAAATCCCCGCTCAGTGGGTGAACCTGCCTCTCAGCCCAACCGACCTCCCAGGGTTGTCGCTGGCGATAAAGCGGGGAGGAGGAAAACGAGACAGGAGGGGTTACAAATGCAACGGATCGACACTATATGAGGATCGCCGAGCCAGAAGCCCTCACGGGTCTCGCCCCTCTCCCTGCGGAGCTTACCGTCGGTCGATTTCTTCTCCTCGGCGTTGAAGACAACAGCGCGGCCCGACGTCTCGGGGCACGGCAGAGGGTACCCGTGCTCCTTCAGGTCCTCCTCTGTCAACACGTACGCCTTGAGCCGGCGGTAGAGGGAGGCCCCTGAGGGTGGCAAAGAGATTGGCTTGCTCAAATAAAACCGGCTGAGCCGAGACGTTAGCCCCTGCTATCGTGGTTTCAGAGGGACCGCAAAGGTTTTGCGGTGTTCTGCTCGGTCCCTGCTCCTGCCAACCTAGCAGTTCAAAAGCACGTCCAAGTGCAAGTAGATAAATAGGTACGGCTCTGGCGGGAAGGTAAATGGTGTTTCCGTGCGCTGCTCTGGTTCGCCAGAAGCGGCTTAGTCCTGCTGGCCACATGACCCGGAAGCTGAACGCCGGCTCCCTCGGCCAATAAAGAGAGATGAGCGCCGCAACCCCAGAGTCGGCCACGACTGGACCTAATGGACAGGGGGTACCTTTACCTTTAGGGACGTGGGTGGAACTGTGGGTTAAACCACAGAGCCTAGGACTTGCCGATCAGAAGGTCGGCAGTTCGAATCCCTGCGACGGGGTGAGCTCCCGTTGCTCAGTCCCTGCTCCTGCCAACCTAGCAGTTCGAAAGCACACCAGCACAAGTAGATCAATAGGTACCGCTCCGGCGGGAAGGTAAACAGTGTTTCCGTGCGCTGCTCTGGTTCGCCAGAAGCGGCTTAGTCCTGCTGGCCACATGATTCGGAAGCTGTACGCCGGCTCCCTCGGCCAGTAAAGCGAGATGAGCGCTGCAACCCCAGAGTCGTTTGCAACTGGACCTAATGTTCAGCGGTCCCTTTAGCTTTTTACCTCGCTCTGGATTTAGGGATTAAACGGCCCCGAGGACCTCATAAGGCAGAAAGGAAAGGGTCATAGACACAGACATACACACATAGAAGACACAAAGAGGAGCCTACCTTTCAGGTCCTCCGCCCGCAACTGAGCGGCCGCAGAGCGGTTCAAGGTGAAGCTGGTCTTGGCAGCCAGTTTGCCTCCCAGCATGGCCTCATGAGACACCAGCTTCCGGTTGCCAAACCCTGGGAAGGAGGGAAGGAGCCGGGTACGAAATGGGCACGTTAGCGAGCGTTTCTGAAAGCAGGCTCCAGCCTGGGACGCTCGAGTCCGCAAATTTCTGCACAACCACCCGTGGATCGGATTCAGTTAGCAGACCGTAGCTCAGAGCAGGCCCACTGAGATGAATGATCAGGGCTAAGTTAGGTCTGTTGTTTCTCAATGGCCCGGACACTGAGGTCCAGCTCCCAGGGCCTTCTGGCGGTTCCCTCCCTGCAAGAAGTGAGGTTACAGGGAACCAGGCAGAGGGCCTTCTCGGTGGTGGCACCTGCCCTGTGGAACGCCCTCCCGTCAGATGTCAAGGAAATAAACAGCTATCTGTCTTTTAGAAGACGTCTGAAGGCAGCCCTGTTTAGGGAAGCTTCTAACATTTGATGAATTATTGTATTTTAGTATTTTGTTGGGAGCCGCCCAGAGTGGCTGCGGAAAGCCAGCCAGATAGGTGGAGCATGTATGTATGTATAAACAAATAAATACTACTAATAATAAAAAGGGACGTGGGTGGCACTGTGGGTTAAACCACAGGGCCTAGGACTTGCTGATCAGAAGGTTCAAATCCCCGCGTCGGGGTGAGCTCCTGTTGCTCAGTCCCACCTCCTGCCAACCTAGCAGTTCGAAAGCACCTCAAAGTGCAAGGAGATAAATAGGTACCGCTCTGGCGGGAAGGTAAACGGCGTTTCCGTGCGCTGCTCTGGTTCACCAGAAGCGGCTCAGTCCTGCTGGCCACATGACCCGGAAGCTGTACGCCGGCTCCCTCGGCCAATAAAGTGTGAGGAGCGCCGCAACCCCAGAGTCGGTCACGACTGGACCTAATGGTCAGGGGTCCCTTTACCTTAATAATAATAATCTTACAAAAGAAGCAAGCAAGGAAAGATACGCACTGCGAGCATCGTGCGCGGGGCTGGGAAGGGCGCTGCGCAGCTTCTTCAGGGTATTCACCGCCACGTTCAGGTAGATGTTGCGGCTGGTGCTGCGGTCGTAGACCACCTTCTCCTCTGCCAGGGCCTGTGGACGGCACATCGTTGGCCAGAGAAACGAATGAATAATAAGAAGAAGAAGAGTTTGGATTTGATATCCCGCTTTATCACTACCCGAAGGAGTCTCAAAGCGGCTAACATTCTCCTCTCCCTTCCTCCCCCACAACAAACACTCTGTGAGGTGAGTGGGGCTGAGAGACTTCAGAGAAGTGTGACTGGCCCAAGGTCACCCAGCAGCTGCATGTGGAGGAGCGGGGAAGCGAACCCGGTTCCCCAGATTACGAGTCCACCGCTCTTAACCACTACACCACACCGAATAAATACTGCCCTCTGCAAAACGGGGTTCGTTTCTGCAGGTGGCTTGCTCAAACACACACCCAGTTGGAAGCCGCCCAGAGTGGCTGGGGAAGCCCAGCCAGATGGGCGGGGTATAAATAATAAATTATTATTACTATTCCTCAAAGGTACGAACCTTGTCGAACGCTTCCTGCTGCGAGCTGCACGACTTCAGGCACTCGTCGATGAAGAGGTTGAGGTATCTCTGCCGGATGTTGGTGGGAACCTTTGCCCCGAATTCCGTGGGGATCACTGGTCTTTTCAAAGTAGCACTCTGGGGGAGGAGGAGAGATTCGCCTGAGGAATTCGGCCGACGCATCGCCCGCCCCTTTTCCTGACAGGCTACTGGGATCTGTGGGGCTACGGCATGTGCAACTGGCCCGCGAGACTGGGAGACCAGGGTACAGATCCTCCTGCCATCTTGGGCCCAGCCTACCTCGCAGGTATGTTGTGAAGATGAAAGGGGGGGGGGAGGAGATCCGTGGCCTACGAATGTACTGAACAAATGCATGCGGAATGAAGGGGAGCTGAAGGCTCCCCGGACACTGAGGTCCAGGACCTTCTGGCGGTTCCCTCCCTGCGATATGTGAGGCTGCAGGGAACCAGGCAGAGGGCCTTCTCGGTGGTGGCGCCCGCCCTGTGGAAAGCCCTCCCACCAGATGTCAAAGAGAAAAATAACTACCAACAATTTAGAAGATATCTGAAGGCAGCCCTCTTTAGGGAAGCTTTTAATGTTTAATAGGTTATTAAACAAATAGAGTGGCCGGGGATACCCAGCCAGATGGGCAGGGTATAAATAATAAATTATTATTATTATTAAGGCACACAGGCACGGTTGAGATACTGGACTTTGCCGCACAAGGGCTAAAGTGATTTCCAACAGGGTTTGAAAAAACAGCTGCCTTCTAGGCTCCAGCCTGGCCAACGGTGAGGTGAGGATGGGGACTGTGGTTTGGCAATCTAAGAAAGCGCTGCCAGACAGTCCCTCTCCTGACCTAAGGAGCATCTCCAGCCTCATCGTTCAGCTCGGACACCGGGGTCCGTCTCCGAGGGACTTCTGGCGGTTCCCTCGCAGCAAGAAGAGAGGTTGTGCAAGGAGCCAGGCAGAGGTCGCACAGCCTGGGAGTCATTTTGGACTCCTGGCTGTCCATGCAGGTGCAGGTCCAATCTGTGTCCAGGGCAGCTGTCTCCCAGCTTCATCTGAGACCCTCCCTGCCCGCAGACTGTCTGGCCAGAGTGGTGCATGCTCTGGTTATCTCCCGCTTGGACTACTGCCATGCGCTCTACGTGGGACTACCTTTGAAGGTGACCTGGAAACTGCAACTAATCCAGAATGCGGCACCTAGACTGGGGACTGGGAGCGGCCGCCAAAACCATATAACACTGGTCCTGAAAGACCTACATTGGCTCCCAGGACGTTTCCGAGCACAATTCAAAGTGTTGGTGCTGACCTTGAAAGCCCTAAATGGCCCAGTAGACCTGAAGGAGCGTCTCCACCCCCATCGTCCAGCCTGGACACCTGGGTCCATCTCCTGAGGGCCTTCTGGCGGTTCCCTCACTGCGAGAAGAGAGGTTGTGCAGGGAGCCAGGCAGAGGCTGCACAGCCTGGGAGTCCATGGAGGCGCAGGTCCATTCTGCGTCCAGGGCGGCTGTCTACCAGCTCCACGTGGTACGCAGGATGAGACCCTCCCTGCCCGCAGACTGTCTCTCCAGAGTGGTGCATGCTCTGGTTATCTCCCGCTTGGACTACTGCCATGCGCTCTCCGTGGGGCTGCCTTTGAAGGTGACCCAGAAACTGCAACTAATCCAGAATGCGGCAGCTAGACTGGGGACTGGGAGCGGCTGCCGAGACCACATAACACTGGTCCTAAAGGATCTCCACTGGCTCGCAGTACGTTTCCGAGCACAATTCAAAGTGTGGTGCTCAATGTTGAAAGCCCTGTTCTCACCTCACTACTTCCAACGCTGCTGATCTACAATTCTATGCAGCCCAGCGCATTTCACAACCCATCTCTGACAGAAGCCTGGGCAAGACACAGAAAACAGTCTGCCCTCCGTGTTTTGCGTGCTCCCTTGTGAAGCAATTCTGGGGAGGCAGGCAGTGGAGAGAATCTGTACCTGCAGTGTGGGAGCGTGGGCTATCCTTTTGGGGACGTTTGTGTTGGTCGTCTTGGACGCCATCCCGGCGAGTGTGCGGGCTTTCAGGGACAGGGCTTCGGCGCCGTTGGAAGACGCCGTGCTCCCAGGCAGAGCGGTTTTCTTGAGGCCTCCTAGGGCTGGGGGACAAACAAGCAGAAAACACGATAAACCTAACAGGGCAACATCCAGAGCTAAACCCATACAGTGGTACCTTGGTTCTCAAACTTAATCCGTTCCGCAAATTCCATTCAAAAACCAAAGCATTCCAAAACCAAGGCGCGCTTTCCGGCAGAAAGTAATGCAAAACGGATTAATCCGTTCCAGACTTTAAAAAACAACCCCTAAAACAGCAATTTAACATGAATTTTACTATCTAATCAGACCACTGATCTATAAAATGGAAGCAATAAACAGTATACTGCAGTCACACAATCAATCCATCGGTAGCCATGGGCCAGTCCACCGTCCTTCAGACCATGTTGTGGGCCGGACTATATTTTTTTGGGGTGGGAAATGAACAAATTCCTACGCCCCACAAATAACCCAGAGATGCATTTTAAATAAAAGCACACATTCTACTCATGTCAAAACACGCTGATTCCCAGACCGTCCGCGGGCCGGACTGAGAAGGCGATTGGGCTGGATCCGGCCCACAGGCCTTAGGTTGCCTACCCCTGGGTTAAAACATGGGCAGGATTTTAACCACACTTGTAAAGTAATGGAAAGCGTGGATAATTTGGAAGGATAAAAATTTGGGTAAGTGTTGATATGAAGTTGTAAATATTATCGTTAGGACCCAGGGAAGGGAGATGTGCGGAAGTCAGGAGATTCAGAGCAATCTCGATAGTTGAATTTTTTGTTGTTTTATGATTATACTTTTAAAAATCAAATAATAATAATAAAACGAGAGAGGAACACAAAACTTTTCTCTATGCACCCCCCACCCCCACCCCCGCAATTTTGGAAACTTCCATAATGTCTCCTTCGGGGAGTAGAGGCGCCTGACTAGTTATCGGCTGCCATGCCGAGAGAGATAACTACGCAGCGATTTATGATACCCAGGGCGAAGATCCTGGTGACATACTCTCTCCCTGTGCAGACAGGGAGATTAAATGGGATTCGCCTCCTATGCTCTGAAGGAGCCGTTCGTCACACCGGAGGCAGAAGCTGTTTTCGGATAGGGAGGACTCTCTCGTACTGAGAGTGACCGCCATCGCGGCCAGACACTGCATAATAACCCTCAAGGTTCGCCCCTTTAGGGCATCAGGTCAGCAAAACCTCCCTCCTTTTAACTCTTTTTTGAGACTGGAACTAATTACAACTGAAGCGATATCCCTGCAGATTACCGTATTTTTCGCTCTATAAGATGCACCAGACCACAAGACGCACCTAGTTTTTGGAGGAGGAAAACAAGAAAAAAAATATTCTGAATCTCAGAAGCCAGAACAGCAAGAGGGATCGGTGCGCAGCGAAAGCAGCAATCCCTCTTGCTGTTCTGGCTTCTGGGATAGCTGCGCAGCCTGCATTCGCTCCATAAGACGCACACACATTTTCCCTTACTTTTTAGGAGGGGAAAAGTGAGTCTTATAGAGCAAAAAATACGGTAATTCTCACCTGCAACGCAAATTGGCTGCTGGCATAAAGAGGCGTTAATTTTAACAGGCAGGGGAAAACAAAGCAAAAGAAAAGAAAAGCTTATCCTGTTTCTCTGTAATTAACGAAAGTTCACACCACGGATGAGGTCGCTCCTGCTTTTTTTAAAAATAATAATAATAATCGTTTTATATTACTCTTACCTCTCTGTCCTGTCCGTGTGGCGTCGGCTGTAAAAGTGAAACTGCAAACAGCGTGGGAATGGAATGGAATGTTTACTTAAACTGGCGCAAGATAAGGGGGAAGACGAAGAGAATCCAACGCGGCAAAGGGACTGCGGAAAACCCCACTGATTGCTGGCATCAGTGGGACGATTATTGGGTGAGCAATTGGGAGAGATCAGGGCTGAGATGCGCTGAGTGGAGCTAGAGGGGATCCCTGCAGATCCCATCAGGGCACTCCGCATTATCTTAAGGAAACACGGAACAGTTGCAATCACTTTGAATCTTAAGGTGGGGGTGTCCTCCCAAAACATGTGTTAGGTAAAAGGTAAAGGGACCCCTGACCATTAGGTCCAGTCGTGGCCAACTCTGGGGTTGCGACGCTCATCTCGCTTTCTTGGCCGAGGGAGCCGGCGTCCAGCTTCCGGGTCATGTGGCCAGCAGGACTAAGCCGCTTCTGGCAAACCAGAGCAGCTCACGGAAACGCCGTTTACCTTCCCGCCGGAGTGGTACATATTTATCTACTTGCACTTGGACGTGCTTTCGAACTGCTAGGTTGGCAGGAGCAGGGACCGAGCAACGGGAGCTCACCCCGTCACGGGGATTCGAACCGCCGACCTTCTGATCGGCAAGTCCTAGGCTCTGTGGTTTAACCCACAGGCAAAATTACAACAAAAATTGCAAACACTGAATCCAAAATAAAACAGTACAAACAAGCAAAACAAAACATGAGTGGGGAAAACAAAACAAAAAACAAAAATGCACATCTACAAATAAAACCATATCATCATTCTAATTGTTGCGTACGTATACACATATTGACTTCCTTCCTTTGTTCTAAGACCTCGAAATTTGTACTCTTTCTAAATTGTTGTCTAATGTAGATTTGTTGGCAGGAGCAGGGACCAAGCAACGGGAGCTCACCCTGTCGCAGGGATTCGAACCACCAACCTTCTGATCGGCAAGTCCTAGGCTCTGTGGTTTAACCCACAGCAAAGGTAAGCGGCGTTTCCGTGCGCTGCTCTGGTTCGCCAGAAGCGGCTTAGTCCTGCTGGCCACATGACCCGGAAGCTGTACGCCGGCTCCCTCGGCCAGTAAAGCGAGATGAGCGCCGCAGCCCCAGAGTCGGCCATGACTGGACCTAATGTATTGTATTTTTGGTTTCTATGGAAGCCGCCCAGAGTGGCTGGGGAAACCCAGCCAGATGGGCGGAGTACAAATAATAAATTATTATTATATTATTATTATTATAATGGTCAGGGGTCCCTTTACCTTAATGTAGATTACCTCTATCTTTATACTTTTTGCAGCATTCTTCTCTTTCTTTAACCCTGAAGGGCACTCCGCATTTTCTTAAGGAAACACAGAACAGTCGCCATCACTTCGAATCTTAAGATGGGGGCGTCCTCCCAAAACACGCGTGACCATTACACAAACAAAAAACATAACCCCATGCTCTACCAGATGTTGAAATAGGTCTGTCACTCAGAAAGGAAGATCCCCACCCCTTGTAGCAGAGAAGCTTACCGCACTTGGACACTGCAGGAAGAGCTGGGTTGGGCACGTGAGCGATCCTCTTCTTCTCCCCTTTGTGCATCGCCACGGAGGCTCTCGGGGGTGCTGGAGACGGCCGCGCGGGGGGCAGCTGCCGGGCCAGCTGGGCCGCCTGCTTCTGGGCCAGCTGGATCCGCTGGTAGCACACCTCTTGGGCCGTCGGGGGCCGGTACGGGCGGAAGACGGGCTTGGTCGGGGTCTCGGCCTGCGCGGAGAGGAAGGGGGAAGCGAGGAGTTTAGTTAGCACCGACAAGACAGGGGGCAGCAAACCGAGGCCAGAGTTTGAGCCAATTATAAAGGAAGGGGCAGGAAGGTCAGCCCCACCCACTTAACTTTGCTTCAGGATGAGAACAGAAATTGTGCTCCAGCGGCGCAGCAGCAGCGGGAGGCCCCATTAGCTAAAGTGGTGCTTCAGGTTAAGAACAGTTTCAGGTTAAGAACGGACCTCCGGAACGAATTAAGTATGTAACCAGAGGTGCCACTGTATTTTAAATGCACCTCTGGGTTATTTGTGGGGCCTGCCTGGTGTTTTTGCATGAGTAGAATGTGTGCTTTTATTTAAAATGCATCTCTGGGTTATTTGTGGGGCATAGGAAATCGTTCATTCCCCCCCCCCAAAAAAAAAATAGTCCGGCCCACCACATGGTATGAGGAACAGTGGACTGGCCCACAGCTGAAAAAGCTTGTAGTGGGATGTGATCCGGCAAACGCCACATGGGCTACACCAGGGGTCTGCAACCTTTAAGACAAAAAGAGTCACTTGGACCCGTTTCCGAAGAAAAAAAAACTGGGAGCCGCAAAACTCGTCATTATAAAAATAACTTTTTGGTCACTTTTTTTATTATTTCTTTGTTTGAATTACTCCTCCTCATAGAAATAAACGTTAAATTAACAAGTTACCTTTTTTTGTGTGTGTGTTCTTCACTCCCCTTCAAAACAGTGACCAGCGTACATGCCCCCTTTCAATGCAGTGACCAGCGTACATGCCCCTTACAATGTAGCGGGCGGGCGGGAAGGTGACGTCGGGACGGTGCGTGACTAACACACGCACCATCCCCCATGCGACGTCACAGCCAGTACAGCGCCCACCACAGTGGGGAGTGTCGGGGCGCACAATGCGCCTCCTCCCCTCGCTAGTATCCGCCCCGGAGCCGCGGCAAAGGTGTAAAAGAGCCACATGCGGCTCCGGAGCCGCGGGTTGCAGACCCCTGAACTATACAGACCTTTGTCGGCAAGGTGATGCCTCTGCTTTTTAAGATGCTGTCTAGGTTTGTCATTGCTACACCCAGTATGCAGCAAGGCCGCCTTTGTTCTCTCCCCACGGCCTGCCTCAAACCCACTGCGAGGTAGTCCGGGTACAGCGGTGCTAAGGAACAGCGAAATGTTTGAGCTTCGCCATTTCCAACTCATTTCACCCATGTCCCTTATCTCTCTGTTAGATCTGGGGGGGGGGGGGGGACGACGACTAATGGACTGGTGGGCGAAAAGCACAAGACGTTATTTGTGCTGACCACAGACCTTACTTGTCAAAACAAAGCTTTCGCTGCAAGGCCGGGGAGAAAAAGGGGTCAGCACACACCACGCAAACATCGAGCCATTAAGAGCTCTCTGGTTTCGTTTCATGGGGTGAAAAACAAAGCCCTACTGCCTTTCCCCTCCGGAGCGGAAAATTCCAATAAAAAGAAACCGGGGAGGGAGGAGAGGACAGATGTTGTTGGACCACAAATCCCAGCATCCGTGGCCACTGGGGGCTGATGGGACTTGGAGTCCAAAGACATCTGGAGGGCCAAAGGTTTGCTGCCCACCCCGATCTAAGAAGTGGTTTTCCCCTCTCTCAGGAAGGGAACCTACGGCCTTCTGCACGTTGCTGGACTCTCTCATTGTCCGTGACCATTGGGCTATGCTGCCTTGAGGCAGACGGGAGTCTGAGACCCGATGACGACATTCAGAACCCCAGCAAATCTGAATATTCAGAACAGGGTGGAGAAAAATCAATGATTTAAAAAAATAATCAATTTTTTTTATTATTTAAATCAGGTTTTTTTAAATTAAAATCTGATTTTTAAAATAAAATGCTTTGGGAGGAAAAATCTTTCTATAGATACATTATAGTCCAATAAGGAAATAAGGATTTGTTTCCCATTTTTCATGTGTGCTAAAACTCCCTCTAAGCTTTTTGTTTTGTTTTTAATCGTTTAACCACATCAGTTAACAAACATGGATACATACGCTACGATGTTACGGTCTTAGTTAAATGAATTACTCAAATTGTTGTTAAGGAAACGATCCGTTTGTCTCCTGGCAATAAGGCACAGCAGAAAAGTTGCCCAAATATAAGCAGTTAACTTATAAAACCTCACAACAATTTCATAATGATCTGTATTTCTAACAGTATAGCCAAATCAGTAATCCTTGATATAACCGTAAAAACTACTCTGAAAATGTATAATTCCAAATGTATGTCTATTTCGTATCGCAAAAGCCTGTTTTCGTAAGGCGGCGGATTTAAGCTTCGACTTTTCGCGGTCGGAATTTGAAGGGGGTGGGAAGAGTGAGGTTTATATTCAGGCAAATACGGTAAACCCGGTATCTTTGGGCATGATCCAGCTGCTGCTAAGGGTTTTCTGATGCTCTCGATCTCCCCTGCTATCCACTTACGTTCCCTGGCTTTGTCGCGTGGGAGATCCTCCGCTTCTGGCCAGGAAAGAGCGTGGTTAGACAGTCTTCTGCCGGCTTTTCCTCGGTCCCTTCCTCTTTCGACGGCTGGCGGGGGGAAGAGAGGGAGGGAGGCAGGGGATAAAAAGAGAGAGGGTTACCCAAAGTGAGTGAAGGCTTTCTGCCACACCACCAATTGCATACTTTACTGGGAAGGAAAGTGGGAAAAGAGCCTCGCCTTACAGTAACAGAAGCGAAAGCGAAAGAAAGAAGATTTGTGGGGAGGGAAGTCACTTCGCAGAAGCAATTGCACAGGGGCCGGCCCCCAGACCACGTGGGGGGCCGGACTATACAGTGGTACCTCGGGTTAAGTACTTAATTCGTTCCGGAGGTCCGTACTTAACCTGAAACTGTGCTTAACCTGAAGCACCACTTTAGCTAATGGGGCCTCCCGCTGCCGGAGCCCGATTTCTGTTCTCATCCTGAAGCAAAGTTCTTAACCTGAAGCACTATTTCTGGGTTAGCGGAGTCTGTAACCTGAAGCGTATGTAACCTGAGGTACCACTGTATTTTGGGGAAAAAAATTGAACGAATTCCTATACCCCATAAATAACCCAGAGGTATGTTTTAAATAAAAGGACACATTCTACTCGTGTAAAAACACGCTGGTTCCCGGACCGTCCGAGGGCCAGATTGAAAAGGCGATTGGGCCGCATCCGGCCCCCGGACCTTAGGTTGTTGACCCCTGCCCTTGCGTGACAAACTGGAAGCTGCTTTCTCAGAAAGTCCCGCCGGGCACAATGGCCGTCGCCTCACAACCTCCTGGCCTGCAGTTGCAGTTGAAACCTTCACCTGGTTGTAAATATTAAGATGGTACCAGCAAGAATGAGTCTCTCTGTAAAAAAACGTTTTAAATCAAGTCTTACTGACTAGTGATTTAAGTCAAATCCACCCTGATGCTCAGTGCTACTATTTCTGCGATAAATCGCCCTTAGCCTTGAAAAGGCTGTGGGTAGTTCAGGCAGTACAGCACGAGACTCTTAACCCCAGGGTAATGAGTTCGAATCCCACCTTGGCCGAAAGATTCCTGCATTGCGTGGGGTTCGGCTAGGTGACCCTGGTGACCCCTTCCAACTCTTAAAAATTATATGATTCCGATTCTACAAAAGGGTCTGAGCAAATGGGTATTGGCCACAGAAACACCTCCCGTTTTTACGTTTCACTCGGAATAGCTAAACTCAAAAGAATTAAAGGAGTGCGGACCCCCCCCCCCCACAAAGCAGCCTCACCTGGGTTAAGTTGGAGCGGAGCCAGAGGGGCTTTCTTCCCAACCTAAAGGTAAAGGTAAAGGGACCCCTGACCATTAGGTCCAGACGTGGCCGACTCTGGGGTTGCGGCGCTCATCTCACTTTACTGGCCAAGGGAGCTGGCATACAGTTTCCGGATCATGCGGCCAGCATGACTAAGCCGCTTCTGGCGAACCAGAGCAGCACACGGAAACGCCGTTTACCTTCCCGCCGGAGCGGTACCTATTTATCTACTTCCACTTTGATGTGCTTTTAAACTGACTGAGCAAGGGTGCTCACCCCGTCACAGGGATTCAAACCGCCGACCTTCTGATCGGCAAGTCCTAGGCTCTGTGCTTTAACCCACAGTGCCACCCACCTCCCTTTCTCAACCTACCTACCCCCAAACCTCTTACCTGCTTCCCCAGCCTGCCTTTGTCTTCTGTCTTGACGTCGGTTGACTCGTTAAAAATCCGAAGGCACTCCTCCATGGGGTCCGACTCGAAGTCCACGTCCCTCTCCAGGACCGAATAGTCGAGCTCGTCGGAAGAGGAGGACGAGGAGGAGGAAGAAGGAGGAGCAGCTTTGGGAGCCTTAGGGCGCTTCGCCACCCCGTTGTCCCGGGGCGGAAGGAAGCAGCAGCCGTCGTCTCGGTCCGAATCTGAGCTCACGTCCGGGAAGGCCACAGGGTGAGGGTGCCCCGCTTGTCCCTCGTCCCCGCTCTCATCCCCGAAGAGGTCAGCGTGGCTCAGAGCCCGCCGTTTCGCCTTACACTTGGCTCCGGGGCTCTCTGCGGGACCCTTCGAAGGGGGCCGCTTCCCTTGCTTGTCTTTACGTTCAGCCTGCAAAGCCTCGGCCTTGGGTCTCAAGCCCCCGGGCGGGTTCAGCTTGCCCTGTTTCTTCACGCTGTCCACCTTCTCTGCTCTGGGTCCTTGCGTGACCTTCTTGCACGTGCCAGAGCTCCCCGCTTTTGCAGCCTTGGGGGGCTCCTCCTGCTTCTTCGAACGCCCGTCAGCGTGGGATTTGCCGCTCTTCTCCTTACTCCTCTCTCCATTCCTGCGCTGAGCCTTCGCTTCCGCCTTCTCCTTGTCCGCAACCTTGCCACGCTCCCTCTTGCCGTCCGCCGCGTGGCCGCCGACGGCCTTCTTTTTCACCTTCTCCTTCGGGCCCCCCTTGCCCTCGCTCGTGTCCCTTTGGGGGGGCACCTTGGCCAACCTTTCCCCCTCCTCCGGCGAGCCCTTGACGCCGCCCTCGATGTCCCCCATATCGTACTGCACCGCCGTCTCCTTCATTTGCCGAGAACGGGAATCGGCCCGCGCGGACCCCTTCCCGCCTGCGGGACCCGCTTTCGGTTTCGAAGGGAGGACGGGAGCCGCTTCGCGCTCCTCTTCCGAGTCGGAGAACCTGGCGTCCGGCTCGGGGCCGCTCCCTGCGTCGCAGTGCTTCTTGGGAGAAGGCGAATACCCCTCCTCTGGGTTGGCCTCCCTTTTCCTCTTGGCCCCTCTCTGCTCCTTGGCTTTGCTCAGGAGCCGGGCGGAGTAATTCGAAAGAGGGTCGTACTCCAAGTCCGTGGACGGCTTGGAGTTGTCGAGGGTGTATTTGTTCTTGGCCACGGTGCAACTGTACTTCTTGGGCTGGGTGACCACCGTGGGCACGTACTCCAGCGAGCTGCCCTTGGCTTTCACCTTGTCGGAGGAATCCAAGGTGTATTTGGTGGAGCGGCTAGGAGCGGCCACCGCAAGGGGGGTGGGATTGTAGTCGGCACTGCCGCCCGCGCTGTAGCCCCCGGGGTTATATTCCAAGGCGGCGAAGGACTTGGGCGCTGCTGACCCAGAGGCCTTGGAGACCAGCGACGGGGGCTCGGAAGAGCCGTACTCCTTCGCCGTCCCCAAGAGCTCCTCGTACTTCTTTTGCTCGCGCTCGACTTCGTTCTTGACGGCTTCGATGGCCTTGTTGACCAACTCGAGCTCCAGGATGCCGGGCGCAGCCTCGGCCATCTCCTCCAAGGAGCCATTGCGGCTCTGCGACACGGGCTTGGGAAGCTCCGGGTTGTAAGGGTCATAGCCGCACCCTGCGGGGGGAAAGAGAAAGGGAAACGTTACGACTTAGCATCTCTCTGAGAAATCCCATCTAATTTTTAAAAGAAAACGTAAAATCCACCAGGCTGCATCAGCGATGCATCAACTGCTGGCCTGGCAAGACAGAGTGTTAGAAACTCAGATACAGTGGTACCTCAGGTTAAGAACTTAATTCGACCTTCTGATCAGCAAGTCCTAGGCTCTGTGGTTTAACCCACAGCGCCACCCGCGTCCAAAATGAGCCTGGGGCCTGGCAAATTTCAAACACTGCCAGACAGCAACTGCTGCCAAGCCAGTACACATTATGTATCTTTTAATTTAAAAAGCAGAACATTAACATTTATTTATTGGTTTTTCAGAGCAATATAGTACAGATGGTGTTGGACGAGAGGGCAAGAGTTCTGGCAGGGTATTACCAGTGGCAAAACCAAAACGAAAAATAAATATTGCAAGCCTGTAGGTGATCAGAAGGTTGGCGGTTCGAATCCCCGCAATGACAGGGTGAGCTCCCGTTGTTCGGTCCCTGCTCCTGCCCACCTAGCAGTTCGAAAGCATGTCAAAGTGCAAGTAGATAAATAGGTACTGCTCTGGCAGGAAGGTAAACGGCGTTTCCGTGCGCTGCTCTGGTTCGCCAGAAGCGGCTGAGTCCTGCTGGCCACATGACCCAGAAGCTGTACGCCGGCTCCCTCGGCCAGTAAAGTGAGATGAGCGCCGCAACCCCAGAGTCGGCCACGACTGGACCTAATGGTCAGGGGTCCCTTTACTTTTACCTTAGGCAGGGGCTGTTGTGTTTTAACTGACTGTATGTAAACTGAGTCTCTAAGACACGTTGCGTGGAAGGCAATGAAGTAATCAGCAGCCGAGACACCAGTCCTCACCATCTCAGGCCTATCTGCTCTGCTGGGTTGCCCTCACACTCCCGCACTAGAGAAAAGGGATAAGATTGCTTCAAAGGTTTTAGGGGCAGACACGAGCCCATCACAGCTACTCCCCCCATTTTGTGGGGACCGTTGCTAGTTGGAAATAACAGCCCTGCCTTGGCTAAGAAGGCATAATCTCTGAAAAAAGGGACCAAAAGGAGGAACTAAACTACTACCTTGCCTTAACCAAACTGGAAGCGGCGGGGAAAGGCTTTTCAGAACAATTGCCCAATACAAACACTTCTAGGAAAGGAACTATTGCCCAAGACGGCTCTGTTTTTAATCAAGTTCCTTAAGCCGGTCGCCTGAAGAGCAGAGATAAGCCCATTTTCGGTGAAGCTCGCTTACAGAAGCCACCCCAGAAACGAAGAGATATAAATCTCCCGCCGCCACAAGCCACTCCGGCCAAACTTGCGGAGTCAACCTATTCCTGGAAACGGCTCTTCGTCGAGAACTAACAGAATTGTCAAACGCGTTCGAGGTTTTGAAAAGGAGTGTGTCTTTGCCAGGGTAGCGCAGATGATCTCCCCACGCTGCTGTGCTGCCTTTTAGAGCTTGCCGGACTCGATCCCAAAGCCACAGGTTCCCCATCTCTGATCTCACAGAATTGCAGAGGCAGCCCGTTCCACTCTTGCCGCCAGAAAGCTCTTCCTAATGTTTCATCTGATCTCCTTTCTTGACCATCAGGAAACAAGCTAAGAAGACGTAAGAATGCCTCTGTTTACAAGAGGTGCTCCTGTCCTGAGATGAGGGACAGGGAAAACTTCTATTCCCCCCCCCCAAAAAAAAATGATGCTTGGACTCCCAACTCCCACATGGCCAATGGTCAGGAATTGTGGGACTTGCAGTCTAGCAATATTGGGGAGTGGGAGGTGTTAAAAGGTAAAGGCAAAGGTACCCCTGCCCGTACAGGCCAGTCTTGACAGACTCTGGGGTTGTGCGCCCATCTCACTCAAGAGGCTGGGGGTCAGCGCTGTCCGCAGACACTTCCGGGTCACGTGGCCAGCGTGACAAGCTGCATCTGGCGAGCCAGCGCAGCACACGAAACGCCGTTTACCTTCCCGCCAGTAAGTGGTACCTATTTATCTACTTGCACCCGGGGGTGCTTTCGAACTGCTAGGTTGGCAGGCGCTGGGACCGAACGGCGGGAGCGCACCCCGCCGCAGGGATTCGAACCGCCGACATTTCGATCGGCAAGTCCTAGGCACTGAGGCTTTTACCCACAGCACCACCCGCGTCCCAGACTGGGAGGTGTTGGCCAGCGCTGAATATTGCAAAGTGGGGGGGGACAGGGACCATCATAAGTTGCAGCAGCTCAGGAAACATTACTGAAAAATGGAACTGAAAGGCTATTTTGACCTCCACCCCCTTTACATACAAAACCGAGTTTCACCCCTGTGAAATTTGTCTCGAAAGAAAAGACAGAAATGAGGCGGCGAGTTTCTGGACACCTGCAGTTCAAAGCTTAACCCAACTTGTCTTATAATTAGCAGGGAGAGATGATCGCGGGAAACGGATCTTTGAAAATTTGCCAATCCCCCCCACAACGCTCCGAGCCATTTCAGCACCCGATTTAAGGGCAATTAAAAGCAAAACAAAAACGAAGCTCTTCTCTCTAATGAAGGACATGGAGAACAGCGGCTTCGTCCCAGCGAGATGGTGAAACAGATAACTGCAAAGGCCGTTTGCTAATTACCTCTGCCACCTTTCTTTGCGACCTGGGTAATTCAAGGCTGCCTCTTCAGTGGAAGTTAAACGTGCAACATATACAAAATAAATTTAAAAAGTGCCAGGTTCAAAACGCTGGATACTCCAGGGGCGGCTGGAGAAAATGTGGGCATGTGGTTGTGTGTGTGTGTGTGTGTGTGTGTATACACACATCTTAAAAAGCAGAGACATCACCTTGCCGACAAAGGTCCGTATAGTTAAAGCTCTGGTTTTCCCAGGAGTGATGTATGGAAGTGAGAGCTGGACCATCAAGAAGGCTGATCGCCGAAGAATGGATGCTTTTGAATTATGGTGCTGGAGGAGACTCTTGAGAGTCCCATGGACTGCAAGAAGATCCAACCTCTCCATTTGGAAGGAAATCAGCCCTGAGTGCTGACTGGAAGGACAGATCCTGAAGCTGAGGCTCCAAGACTTTGGCCACCTCATGAGAAGAGAAGACTCCCTGGAAAAGACACTGATGTTGCGAAAGATGGAGGGCGCAAGGAGAAGGGGACGACAGAGGACGAGATGGTGGGACAGTGTTCTCAAAGCTGCCAGCATGAGTTTGACCAAACTGCGGGAGGCAGTGGAAGACAGGAGGGCCTGGCGTGCTCTGGTCCAGGGGGTCACAAAGAGGCGGGCACAACTAAACGACTAAACAACAACAACTAGAGAGAGAGAGAGCGCGTAAGCACAGGAAAGCTTAGATGAAAACAAAGGATTTCAAGAATGCTTCACAGGTAAGTAGCAGAGAGTGAAGGGTTACACAGTCTACATACAAAATTTACCAGCCGCATTGTAGGCTATTCGCCTGGAAGATAGCGTGCCTCACCTCCAGAGAGCGGCCAGCAATAGCAATCTTTTTTTACCCGGCACCCCAAAGAAAGAACACCAAGGATAGCAGGATTCAATCTTTTTTAAAAAATATATATTTTACCTGGGCTCTCGTGGGTTAGCAAGGAACGGAGGTATTTGTTCATGTTTTCAACTCTTATTTTAACGCGAGGATGTCATGACTGCCCTCACTCCTGTGGCAACAGAGATATATCAGAGGGTGGAGGAAACTGGTCACAGGTCCCAGTTTCGCAGACTCGCATGGCTTTTAAAGAGACACTGCCCTCTTTCAGTTTTCAAGGGCGTTAGGTTTCCTGTTGTTTAACTTTCCCACGAGCCTCCAGAGACCCCCCAGTGCAGGTAAAACACGAATATCACCCCCCCCCCAGCTTTTTCAGATTGGTAGATTCAATATCTGAAAGCGTTAAGCTTATTCATTTGCCAAGTCCATTGTTTTTTTTCTTTTAAAAAAGAAACATGGGATACATAGATGAATAGGAGCGAAAAGAACGCCTGAACATATGCATAGCACAATAGACAGATAGATAGAGAAATATTGATATATCTAGTGATAGATAGATAGAAGCACAAGAGTCCCTGAGAATACGCAGAGTGCCTTCCCCTCCTGTGAGGGTGGGTGGCGCTTCATTTCCCCCTGCCTCCCTCCCTCTCGACAGAAAGATAGATTTATCAATATATCTAGTTATAGATAAGATAGATACATAGATGGGAGTGCGAGAGCCCCTGAGCTTACACAGAGCACAATAGATAGATAGATGAGATAGATAGATAGATATAGATAATAATATATAGATGTATCTAGTTATAGATAAGATAGATACATAGGTGGGAGTGCGAGAGCCCCTGAGCTTACACAGAGCACCACAGAGAGATAGACTGATCAATTTAGATAAGGTAATAATATATAGATATATCTAGTTATACTGTAGATAGATACATAGATAGGTATGAGTGCTAGAGGCTCTGAGCATACGCAGAGCACAACAGATAACTAGATAGAAAGGTAATGATATATGGATATACCTCATTATAGATAGATAGACGGGGGCGCGAGAGCCCCTGAGCATACGCAGAGCACCTTCCCCTCTCTCCTGTAGGTGGGCGTGGCTCCCTCCCCCCCCCCTCTTTCTTGATAGATTTATGGGAGGGCAAGAGCCCCTGAGCTTACACAGAGCACCACAGAAAGACAGACTGATAGATAAAGATAATAATATATAGCTGTATCTAGTTATACTGTAGATAGATAGATACGAGTGCCAGAGCCCCTGAGCATACGCAGAGAACAATAGATAGGTAGGCAGACAAATGGATCGGAGCGCAGGAGCATAGGCAGAGTGCCCTCCCTCCTGAGGGCAGGTGTGGCTCCTTTCCCCCACTCCCTCCCTCTCGACTGGCCCCTGAGCATACGCAGAGCGCCTTTCCCCTGAAGGCGGGCATGGGGCCCTTCCCCCCTCCCTACTGGCGCCTGAGCATACGCAGAGCGCTCTGTATCTATATACCTATAGATATATGGGAGCACAGGAGCCCCTGAGCATACGCAGAGTGCCTTCCCCCCTCCCCCCGGCCCTTGAGCATACGCAGAGCGCCTTCCCCTCCCCCCTGAGGGCAGGCGTGGCTCCCTTCCCCCTCCCCCCTCCCGGCCCCTGAGCATGCGCAGAGCGCTCTGTATCTATATACCTATAGATATATGGGAGCGCAGGAGCCCCTGAGCATACGCAGAGTGCCGTCCCCTTCCCCCCTAAGGGCAGGCGCGGCTCCCTTCCCCCTCCCTCCCCCCCTCCCCCTGAGCATACGCAGAGTGCCTTCCCCTCCCCCCTGAGGGCGGGCGAGGCTCCCTTCCCCCCTCCCCCTCCCCCCCCGGCCCCTGAGCATGCGCAGAGCGCCGTCACCTGCTGCCGAGGCGGAGGGCCTCCTGCTGCTGCTCCTGGCCGGGGTGGGCCTGGCCTGGCCCTGCTGCGGCCCGGGCGGGTGCCGGAAGTGGCAGTAGGGCCTGTGGCAGGCGGTGCCGAAGGGGCAGTCGACGCCTCGCAGGAAGCCGCTCGAGCGGAGCATCCCGGCGGGGCATGAGGGGAGAAGGGACGAGGCCAACCGCCGGCTCTTTCTTCTTCTGTCAGGCCGCCGCCATCTTGGCTGAGGGCAAGGCCGGGGGCTTCGCCGCGCCGCAACGCGTCTGCGCCGCGCGGGCCGGAAGCCACGCCTTCCCCTCGCGAGACAAGAGAGGAGGAGCTCGAGAGGGGCGACAACGCGCATGCGCCCCGAGCGGGCGGCCATCTTGATTGAAGCCGTCTGGTTGCGGGGACAGGGAGAGGGAGGGCAGCCACTGCGCATGCTCCTTAAACCACAAAGGGTGGAGGCTTCGGGAAGCTTAGAAAAGGCGCCATGTTAGCTAAGGGCAAACGGCCGAGAGGATGTAGGGTTGCGCCAAAGCGCATGCTCGTTGCCAGAAGGGTCCTCAACGCCCACTTTACAGTGCCTTTCCAGGACATGAGGTGTCTTAGAAAGTGCCTGTTGGAAAGTTGGAATAAGGAAGGGAAAATGGGGTAAAATCACGGCCAGAGGGGAACGGGCATGAAAGAGGAAATGGGGATTTAAAGAAGGAAATCGTGGAGAAAGGGGAAAAAGGGGAACTGAGCACAAGTCTCCAGGCTGCCAACTTTTTCTTTCCCCCAGAAAAGGCTCCTCTGCCCTTAAAACTGCATTTTTTTTATTAAAATTTTTACAAAAATACGACCTGTCTTGAGTGTCTTTCCTCTTCTCTCACCTCGCAAAAAAAAAGGGGGGGGGAGATGCACAATAAGGGGACTATCAATAAACCACAGAGCCTAGGACTTGCCGATCAGAAGGTCGGCGGTTCAAATCCCCGCAATGACGGGGTGAGCTCCCGTTGCTCAGTCCCTGCTCCTGCCAACCTAGCAGTTCGAAAGACGTCAAAGTGCAAGTAGATAAATAGGTACCACTCCGGCGGGAAGGTAAACGGCGTTTCCGTGCGCTGCTCTGGTTCGCCAGAAGCGGCTTAGTCCTGCTGGCCACATGACCCGGAAGCTGTACGCCGGCTCCCTCGGCCAGTAAAGCGAGATGAGCGCCGCAACCCCAGAGTCGGCCACGACTGGACCTAATGGTCAGGGGTCCTTACACTTGGGGGGGGGGGTGTTATGCGCAACATGTCTTCTTCAATCCTCTTTCTAAATAACTTGGCAGATAGCTTATAAAAACAGCAATCCATGTAAAACAAAGAGAGTCCCCTTTCCCACCCCAGATCAGTCTCGTGGTGAACTGCTGTGATTCCCGCACCAAAGGGGGTTGGTTTGGATGTCCTTTGGGGAGCCCTCCAACTCTCCCCATTCTCCGAGAAAATTCTGATGTTCTTAAAAACAAAGCTGCCGTCCCAAACACATGGACTAGGGAGAAATAATAATAATAATAATTTATTATTTCTACCCCAGCCACTCTGGGCGGCTTCCAACAAAGATGAAAGATACACTAAAATATCACATATTAAAAACTTCCCTGAACTTCAGATGTCTTCTGAATGTCAGGTAGATGTTTATCGCTTTGACATCTGATGGGAGGGCGTTCCACAGGGCGGGCGCCACTACCGAGAAGGCCCTGTGCCTGGTTCCCTGTAACCTCACTTCTCGCAGGGAGGGAACTGCCAGAAGGTCATTGGAGCTGGACCTCAGTGTCCGGGCAGAACGATGGGGAAGGAGACGCTCCTTCAGGTATACTGGACTGAGGCCGTTTAGGGCTTTAAAGGTCAGCACCAACACTTTGAATTGTGCTCGGAAACATACTGGGAGCCAATGCAGGTCTTTCAGGACCAGTGTTATATGGTCTCGGCGGCCACTCCCAGTCCCCAGTCTGGCTGCCGCATTCTGGATTAGTTGTAGTTTCCGGGTCACCTTCAAAGGGAGCCCCACGTAGAGCGCATTGCAGTAGTCCAAGCGGGAGATAACAGTAGTCCAAGCGGGAGAGCATGTACCACTCTGGCGAGGCAGTCTGCCGGCAGGTAGGGTCTCATCCTGCATCCCAGATGGAGAGAAAGCCCTTCTTGAGACACAGCAAGGCATTTAAGGGAACATGGAGGAAATCAATTTCACAAACAGCACACAAGACCCACAAGTAAAGCAGTTTGTCGTTTTTATTTTTCAAGCGGCACACCCAAAACACACACACACACGAGCTTCAGTGCTTCTTTAAAAATAACAGGGGGAAAGGGTGCGTGGGATATTGACAATATCTCAAATCGTCCACCACGATGCACGGGTTTTTTTCAGACCAGGAGAAGGGAACACGTTGTCAAATAAATACATTGTGTAATCCGCCATTTGCACAAGCCGTACGGCAGGGTTTGCCAGCTGTTTTGGCAAATTTTCGGCTGCCGAGCGGGTGGCCAGACCCTCTGGCCATGCCTCTCCCCTGCCTGCCAAGACAGAAATTAGAAGTGCATGCACACCCAACTCTTCCGTTTCCAGCGGATCTTGAGAAAAGACCTAGTGCCCCATAGAGACGAGAAAGGAACTTTGAAAGATTGGCACTCTCCCCAAATTCCACTTTCGGCACCCTGTGCTTTTCAAGGGAGAAAAACGACAGCCATGGGGCTTTGTGTGGGTCTCAGAGGGGGAAGATATCTCAAGATTTAGGGCAGAACTCCCCAAGTTTTCTCAGAAGCAGCCTGGGGTCACATAAGCCTACTTTTAAAAACACCGGCCAGTTCAATGTTACTAGTGCAAACATAGCCACAGCTACGCAGGGGGAGAAATCCTATTTCATTCAATGGGGTTTGCTCCCGGGTAATAAGAGGCTTTAAGGAATGCAACCTCAGGTTTTGGGGTTGTTGGTTTTGTGTTTTGTCTTATAATAAACTAAAAAGTTTTAATTAAATAGTTTTAGCTTTCACCAGCTCCTGTTTTCTGAGCTGCAGGAACTGTCCGCAAAACCCTTTTAAGATCTGCAGGGTTGACCGACAAGAACGCAAAGAAGATCCTTCGAAAGAAAATGTGATGAAGGCATTTGTGTTCGCTGTTTCTCATAATAAACATACTGTATTTTTTGCTCTATAAGACTCACTTTTCCCCTCCTAAAAAGTAAGGGGAAATGTGTGTGCGTCTTATGGAGCGAATGCAGGCTGCGCAGCTATCCCAGAAGCCAGAACAGCAAGAGGGATTGCTGCTTTCACTGCGCAGCGATCCCTCTTGCTGTTCTGGCTTCTGAGATTCAGAATATTCTTTTTCTTGTTTTCCTCCTCCAAAAACTAGGTGCGTCTTGCGGTCTGGTGTGTCTTATAGGGCGAAAAATACGGTAGATGGATAGATGGATGGATTAGGACTTTGGACACAGTCAGCCTCCTGTCAGCGCGTGGAAATCCCCAGGTGGGTGCAGATTTCTCGGCCGTAAAGGAAAAAAGACGTCGCGCCTCCGACCAAAACCAACATTGCCCCCCCTTAAAACCTGCGCTGCAATTCTAATCCGCATTGCAAACAGACCAAACAAACCCCGAACACTCAACCCACGCGCAGCTTCCCCTTAATTCGCACGCTATTCTTTACAACCAAAAATAAATAAATCTACTTGCTTCCGTTTAAAAAATATCTCTTGCTTAATTACAAAGGGAGGAGGGAAGGGAGATCATAAATATATAATTTCCCCAGATAACAGGAATTTGAGGGGGGGGGCACGGGAATGACGGTTCCCTTATTAGTCCCTGAGAACTCAGGAAATTTCAAGATGGGGGTCAGGAGGAAGATTATCCCAGGCAAAACTTCCAGCTGTTGGTCAGCTGTTGTGCTTCCCAAAATGCCTTGCGCTTCCCAGCCTGCAGATATGGGCATCTTCCGGTCTTGAGTTCGAATCCAGGGCCTCATGGAGGCCGGGCAGTGTATCCCGGAAGGGCCTAAATTGCTATACCTGAAGCACCAAGGTTTATCTAGTTTGGGGACGAGGAACCTTTGGCGCACCAGGTGTTGTCGAACTACAAATCCCATCAGCCTCTGCTGCCAGGGATGATGGCAACTGTAGTTCCGCAGTATTTTCCGGGCTCAAAGGCTCCGTGAGCTTGGCCTAGCTTTATGGGGCACGGATTGCGCTTGGGGTTTTGCACAAAGCCCGGATTGCGCTTGGGGTTTTGCACAAAGCCCGGATTGCGCTTGGGGTTTTGCACAAAGCCCTGCGTTCGAACCTCGTTCCACCAGCTTGCAGACGCTCTGCCCCATCATCCGGCGCCGGCACGGAGACATCGCTTTTCTCCCCAAAGTGCAAGCACATGTCCCTTCTCCGGTTTCCCAAAGGACCCTGGACGGAAGTCCGGATCCGACGGGGTGAAAACGGGAGCCTCGAAAAGCAAGAGGAAGAGGGAAAAGCGGCCGCTCGCCCTGACTCGCTCCTCCGACTCGAGGGCGTTTTCCGAGGGAGGGAGCAAGGCCACTTCGCAAGCAAGGCGGACAGCGGCGCCGCGCAGGCGCCGAAGTTCGGTCAGCACCAACCCGTAGACCGAGCAATCGCAGATATGGCTATTGCCAGCTTGGCAAATTAAAAAAAAAAAAAAAAACCACCCTCCCGCGCCGAGGGGGTACCTGCACCCTGCGAGCAAGCCTCGCAACTGCATTTAACAAAGGAAGAAGGAAGAGGTGCCTTCAGGGCCCCGATCCAGCCCTCTGGAAGCACCAAGGCACCGAAACTCACGTTAAAAACACGCACATATATCTATTTCTCTTTATCCACACCCTGAAATACAGCTCTGCTGGGGAGGAAGGGGAGGGGGGGGAAGTGCTTTAAAACGTGCCCAGCATCCCTCGCAAAAACTCGCCCAGGCTCTGGTGGTGGTGGTATTTTTTTTGGACTACAAAACCCATCATCCCTGACGCCTGGTCCTAACCAAGCATGATGGGAGTTGTAGTCCAAAAACAGCCAGGGACCCAAATCCTGGGCGACACAGACTTCTGCTTCTTGCAGGCTCCGCGGTCTACCTAGCTCAGCGATGCCCACTGAGCGGCGCCACTTCCCCGGAAACCGAAGCGAGTTCCTAGTCCTCATGATTGTGGGCAAAGCGATTCCCGGCTTGGCTGTAAGGCAGGCTTGCAAAGGGAGGAGGAGGAGGATAAAATCCTTAAGCCTTCTCCCCATCCCCTCCCAGATCAACATCTCCCCCCCCCCCCCGACCGATGCAGATTCTACATTTAAAAATAAAATAAATTACACTGTTTTTATATATATAGATATAAAAATAACAAGAACAGCCACACCCATAAAAACAGGTCCTCCATTTTCTATGTACAGATATTAAAACTTGGACCCGGTTCAGAGGGGTTATTTACAAATTTTAGGGATAGGTTACCCACTAGCGATGCTCAGCTAAGTCCCAGGGAATAGGATTGACAGGTATACAAATCAAACAGGCCTCTGATGCAGACAATGAGGAGAGGAGTTTCCCAAACTGGGGTCTTTCGGATGCTACTGGACTCCAATGGTCATGACCTCCGCCCATTGGGCATGCTGGCCGCTGGTGTCCAGCACCCGGGAGGATACAGGCGTCCCCATCCCTGTTCTAAGAGGTGTTCCTCAACTCTCAGGAAGGGAGCGCCTTTTCCAAACAGAGGCATTCGTCTCCCCATCACCCCTAACCACTAGTCATGCTGGCCTTCGGGTGGGCTGGTGGGAGCTGCGAGCCGAACCCCACCTGGTTTTTGGAGAAGGTGAGCAGGTTTCGGCTGGCGAACGAGGGAAGGACAGAGCGATCGCTCCTCTGTGCAGCACACACAAACGTACCGTATTTTTTGCTCTATAAGACTCACTTTTTCCCTCCTAAAAAGTAAGGGGAAATGTGTGTGCGTCTTACAGAGTGAATGCAGGCTGCGCAGCTATCCCAGAAGCCAGAACAGCAAGAGGGATTGCTGCTTTCGCTGCGCAGCGATCCCTCTTGTTTTTCTGGCTTCCGAGATTCAGAATATATTTTTTCTTGTTTTCCTCCTCCAAAAACTAGGTGCGTCTTGTGGTCTGGTGCGTCTTCTAGAGCGAAAAATACGGTATTTGTTTTCCCTTTTAAGGCTGGGTTCCGATTAATTGCGGGCAGCCGTGACAGCAAGGAATAGATTATTTAGGGGGGAATATATACTTCTGGTGACCAGGTTCCGGGAACAAATGACGCTGGATTAGCTCGGACAATACCGTACCCTGTTTAAGAGCCTCTCGGAGTCATCTGTTCCCCGCAATCGTTCCCCCCCAGCCAGAGGCAGTCTACCTTTGGTTACCAGATCCGGGTGATGTGCAATTGTGGACACCTCTGTCCCATTGTACCATATAAGTGAGCTTCCTAGAACCATGCATCTGGCCAAAGAAAGGTTTGGCGGGTTCTAGACTACGTTCCCCCCCATTTCCTGAGTATTGGGGAGCGGGGGAAGGGGGCCGAGAATCCAGACTTTTCCGGAAAGTGATAGGGAGCGGCAGGGTGGGACGATTTGGACACCCAACCGAGAACGTCCCTTTGCGTTGGGAAACCGAGGGAAAGGGGCTGCGAGGGGAGCCTAGACGCCGGCAGAAACCCCGGCAGACGTGGGGCAGGGGAAGGTGGAAAGTTGCAATCGAATGGACCGAAGCAAGTCGCCTGGAACGGTTCCTCTGATCGCCAGCGGCGACCCTTGCTCAATGGAGGCGCCCAAGATGGGAACCGGAACAGGCCCCCTTCGCCCAGCGGAGGGTCCCTGGCGGGCTGGGGCCAGCAAAGCATCGTGGGTAGCAGCGGGGCCGTTTCAGGGGGCGGGGCTGTCGTGGGCGGGGCTCCCGGCCAGACTGCTTGCGGCAGAGTCACTGGGAGAGGCGCTGTGGCATTCGGGTCTCCGGACCATGTCCGGGCGGAAAGCCGGGTGGCGGCGGGCATGCTTGGTCAGGTGGTCGCTGCGCATGAAGCGCTTCTCGCAGAGTGGGCAGGCGAAGCGCTTCTCGCCGGTGTGGGTGCGCAGGTGGCGTGCCAGCTCGTCGGAACGGGCGAATCTCTTCTGGCAGGAGGGCCAACTGCAAGGGAACGGGCGCTCGCCTGCAAAGCAGAGAGAAAAGCAAAGCGTGAGTCGTGTTGTCGTTCGCGGTGGGAATGTTAAGCGGGAGTAGCAGGGTGGATACGATTTATCCCTTATTTATTTATTTAAAACTTTTATTGATAAATTATTGCATATTGTAGAATAAGTTTGTTTCATGTTCTGGTTTGTGTTTGCAAGTATTGCAACACAAACCAGAACATGAAACAAATTATTCTACATAGATACATACACCTCATACATACATGCATACATACATACACAGATACATACACCTTGCCAACAAAGGTCCGTCTAGTTCAAGCTCTGGTTTTCCCAGTAGTGATGTATGGAAGTGAGAGCTGGACCATAAAGAAGGCTGATCGCCAAAGAATGGATGCTTTTGAATTCTGGTGCTGGAGGAGACTCTGGAGAGTCCCATGGACTGCAAGAAGATCCAACCTCTCCATTCGGAAGGAAATCAGCCCTGAGTGCTCACCGGAAGGACAGATCCTGAAGCTGAGGCTCCAAGACTTTGGCCACCTCAGGAGAAGAGAAGACTCCCTGGAAAAGACGCTGATGTTGGGAAAGATGGAGGGCGCAAGGAGAAGGGGACGACGGAGGACGAGATGGTGGGACAGTGTTCTCGAAGCTGCCAGCATGAGTTTGACCAAACTGCGGGAGGCAGTGGAAGACAGGAGGGCCTGGCCTGCTCTGGTCCAGGGGGTCACAAAGAGGCGGACACCACTAAACGACTAAACAACAACATCATACACCCCTCAACTTAAGATTACAAAAAAGAAAAAGAAAACAAGCATACAAACTAAACATATCAGACATAAATTTTGACTCTTGGAGGATGGATGGTGGTTAACAGATTGCAGTTGAATCCTGACAAGACAGAAGGACTGTTTTTGGGGGACAGGGGGCGGGGCTGGTGTGGGGGACTCCCTGGTCCTGAATGGGGTCACTGTGCACCTGAAGGACCAGGTGCGCAGCCTGGGGGTCATTTTCAACTCACAGCTGTCCATGAAGGCGCAGGTCAGTTCTGTGTCCAGGGCAGCTCCATCTGGTACGCAGCCTGAGACCCTCCCTGCCCACAGACTGCCTTGCCAGAGTGGTGCATGCTCTGGTTATCTCCCGCTTGGACTACTGCAATGCGCTCTATGCGGGGCTACCTTGGAAGGTGACCCGGAAACTGCAACTAATCCAGAATGCGGCAGCTAGATTGGGGACTGGGAGTGGCCACAGAGACCACATAACACCGGCCCTGAAAGACCTACATTGGCTCCCAGTACATTTCCGAACACAATTCAAAGTGTTGGTGCTGACTTTTAAAGCCCTAAACGGCCATGGCCCAGTAGACTTTGGGAACGGATTAAGTTTGGAGCTTTTGTTTTTGCTATTTATTTTGCATTTTTGTTTTTGAGGCCTTTTCGGTTAATTTGCTTTAGTGACTGTGTAGAACCCAGTTCAGCTACTGATGGATTGATCGTGTGGCTGAGGAAATGGATAAAACCCAAACCATGACCATCATCAGTGCAGGTAAGGGGAAAAAATCCATTTCAATTTTTACCATCTACAATACTGTCTTATTTATTTTATAGTACGGTACATTGATTACTGGGGACGCGGGTGGCGCTGTGGGTAAAAGCCTCAGCGCCTAGGGCTTGCCGATCGAAAGGTCGGCAGTTCGAATCCCCGCAGCGGGGTGCGCTCCCGTTGCTCGGTCCCAGCGCCTGCCAACCTAGCAGTTCGAAAGCACCCCCGGGTGCTAGTAGATAAATAGGTACCGCTTACTAGCGGGAAGGTAAACAGCGTTTCCGTGTGCGACTCTGGCTCGCCAGAGCAGCGATGTCACGCTGGCCACGTGACCCGGAAGTGTCTGCGGACAGCGCTGGCCCCCGGCCTCTTGAGTGAGATGGGCGCACAACCCCAGAGTCTGGCAAGACTGGCCCATACGGGCAGGGGTACCTTTACCTTTTTACATTGATTACTGCTTTCATTTTATGGATCAACGGTCTGTTTTAGGGGTTGCTTTTCAAAGTCTGGAACGGATTAATCCATTTGGCATTACTTTCTATGGGAAAGCGCGCCTTGGTTTTGGAACGCTTTGGTTTTGGAACGGATTAAGTTTGAGAACCAAGGCACCACTGTAAACCGGTCCTTATTGGGGACTAGAACCTTGACTTCGGTTAACTGGGCTCTGCCGTGCCAAAGGAGCGTGTCGCAGCAGATGTCTTTGCAACCTAGTTCATGCCCATGAGAGTTTGCTGCCCTTAATCTCCTCGTGGGAGGAAAGCTAAGCCAGGAAGGCAGATGTCAGGATTGCACAAGCAAAGCCTGCATACCGTGGAGTGTTTTTTCCCCCCTCTCTCTCTCCTTTTTGAGTGTCTGTTTACCCAGATGCAGCCCTGCTGCTTCGACGCTTTGTTTTTCTCGACAAAGCTGGCGTGTGCCTTTGCAAGATGGGGTCTTATAAACACACCGTGAAACCACCGCTAACAGCTCTCCATCGAAGGAACTATCTGTTCCAAGCTTGTTGACAGCTCTCTCTCTGCGTATAATATGTGCCAAGAATTGGATTTGTTAAATTATTTTTGAATGCCACAACCGCTGCTCGTATTTTGTTAGCTAAAAAGTGGAAAACCCAAGAATTACCAACAATAGAAGAATGGCAGGTGAAGATGATGGGATTTTCGGAGCTAGCCGACCTAACCGGAAGAGTCCGGGACCAGAAGAAGGAGGAGGAGTATCAGGAAGAGTGGAATAAATTTAATGACTATTTAGTTAAATTTGTTAAGTTAAACTAACTGAAAATAGCTTGCAGATACTTAATGGGCTTAGGGTTTTATTTATGTTAAGTGATGAATTTATATGTTTAATTCCATAAAGTGAAGCTATAAGGATGTTAATGTTTAAGTTAAATTTCATAAAAATTGGGATTTGGGAAACCGTTAAAAGGACATGCAATGAAATTCAACCAAAGGGAAGCGAGGATGTCACTTAACAAAGTTAATAACTGTAATTTTCAACAAGGCTATGATCTATGTGTGTTTATTTGTTGATAATATTGTGAAAACTAATAAAATTTTTGGAAGAAAAAAAAAAGAATTGGATTTGTGTATCAGGACACTAAACCGATTAGGCGTTCCGAAGCAGCGAGTTCTTCGGAGAAATAAACAAACACCAGTTTACGTTCCGCCGAGGCGATAGGGAGGGTAAATCTGCGGTTCTGTGATGGCGGTTCATCTTCACCTATCGGTCTTCCTGAGCAGGAGCAGTCTACCTGGAAAGCGAGAACTTCGGAATCCAGGAGCAGGCTGTGGTTGTGGGTTTTTTGTGTGCAAAAATCCTTGCCGCTCTTCATTTTGGTTACGGCAAAGAGAGGGTTCCCTTTCGAGCTCCTGAATATCGTTTTGGTGAGAAGGCGGTCTGTAATAAAGCCTCTTTCTTGATCAGATGGGAAAGTGTGTTTGTGTTTGCTCATGTAATGAAACCCCCGGCTCTTTGTGTACCTAAAGTGTAGCCTTTTGTCCACAGGCAAACTTATATTTGCTGCAGTATCTCCACACACACCCCCTTCCCCACGGCCCTCAGAATGTTGTCAACTGGGGAATGTGGCCCCAGGCAGAAAAAATGGGTTTCCTGGCCCTTGCTCTCTCAGCCCAGGGTCCGAGGTCACCCAGTGAGTTTACGGACGCAGCGGCGATTCGAACCCTTATCTCCCAGGTCCTAGCTCGCCGCTCTAACCAATACACCACACTGCCGTTCTAGAGCCCTTCTGCTGTGGGGCAGCTCTCTAAATTAAGGAGGCCCATAAATATGGGGAAAGCGAAATTTCACTTACAGAGAAGGATCCGAAATAAGTCTCCGTGATTTGGAAAACCGTTAAAAGGATATGCAATGAAATTCAACCAGGGGGATGCGAGGAAGTCACTTAACAATGTTAATACGTGTAATTTTTCATAAGGCTATGGTTCATGTTAGTTTGTCTTATGTGTTTGTTTGTTTATAATGTTGTGAAAACCAATATAAAAAATTTGAAAAAGAAGAAAGTCTCTGTGAAGCTTGCGGTTTATTTATGTATTTATTTATTTATTCTGGGTTTCGGTTGGCGTTTTAATGCGTTGTAAACCGCTTTGAGATTTGTTCTTTGTTACTATAAAGCGGTATAGAAATGAATAGCGATGTTTATAGTAATAAGTCACGCGGCCAAAACAAACGCGCCGACATTCTGTTGTGGTGACAGTAACCTTGGTTTAAGATTCCATTTGGCAATTAGCTACTATACAGTGGTACCTCGGGTTACATACGCTTCAGGTTACAGACTCCGCTAACCCAGAAATAGTGCTTCAGGTTAAGAACTTTGCTTCAGGATGAGAACAGAAATTGTACAGCAGCAGCAGGAGGCCCCATTAGCTAAAGTGGTGCTTCAGGTTAAGAACAGTTTCAGGTTCAGAACGGACCTCCGGAACAAATTAAGTACTTAACCCGAGGTACCGCTGTATCTGAGTTTTTTAACTCAGCACGTTGCGGGCACGGTGCAAATGTCTACAATCCGAACCAGGGAAGCCACATACTTTTCTAGCAGCGAACAGTTCCTCCCCTTTTAATACAAAATCGGAATTGGACACTGTGCCATTTTCCCTCTCGCTCGCCTGCAAATTCCTGTAAAAGGCCAGGTTTTCGGTTGGTAACCGGTCTCTCCAGGGCTGGCAAAAGCGATCTTTGCCCGTTTCGTGCCCATCCCACTTCGCCACAACCTTCCCACCCACTCTCTTAAGGTGTTTACTTTCTGATGGTTTTTTTTTTTTTTTTTTGGTGGGGGGGGGGGTTGTAAATGGTTGTGTTTGCCCAGCAGGTCTGGGTGCAGAGCCCAGAAACCAAGCCGCAGCCAAACCCCTCCCCAAAATGAAATTTCCACACAGCAGGTCCCTCCCACCCGCCCCCCTCCCAAATCAGGCCACCCTGGGCCAGCCCCACCCGCCGCCCCACATGGCAAGACATTTGCCAAACAAGAAGTGGGCGAGATTTGAAGCCGGGAAAAGATTTCCAGAAGGTTTTTCTTCAAATTAGGGAGCAGGGACATGGGCGTAGCCAGGATTTTTGCTAGGGCGGGGCAGGCTTTTGGTGGGGTGGGTGGAGGGGGGAGCAGCAGAACCACAGATTTGTATTGATTAGCCCACCCCACCCCACCCCACCCCCTTACACCCCTAGGCAGGGGCGTAAAGCAAAACCCGGCGCATCCTCCAGTCCTTTTGGCAAGCGAAAGCCCTACCGGATCAAATACGCTTGTTTGCTTGTTCTCCGGCGGCCGAGGTAGACTGCGCCTGGCCCCGGAGGCTCGACCGAACCTGGGATTTTGATCCTCAAGGGGACATATCGATAGGATACGAGACAGATCTAAACCCAAGCCGCCCACTCTGGAGAGTCTCCGCATCCCACCCTCTGCGCTCTCCGGGCGCGCTTTCGCAGCACGTGGGGCCGGGATCGCTCAGCCCACGCGCGGGGGCGTGGGAGGGGGAGGTAAGGCGGCGGAGGCGCGCCCGGGCGACACCGGGTAAGGGCGGGCAAGAGAAACCGGCGCAGAGGTCTCTCTCGCGACGTGGGTGGGCTGCGTAATGGCCCGAGCCCAAATTCAGGAAATGCGTGCGTCGACGCCGCCCAGAGCGAGCGAGCGAGGCGCGGTCTCCCCACGTGGGTGGAGGCCACGGGGGTGGGGCGGGGGAGGGAAAGCGAGGCGGGAACCGGCCGGAGGGGAGGGGGGGCCTCGGGGTTCCGGGGGTGCCACCTTGAACGAAATATTGCGGGGCCCCCAGTAAACCTGCACAATCCATCACATGGCGAGCGTTTGAATGCCTATCCACTTTTGGGGATATGTTGTCGAAGGGGGGGGGAGGCCCCCTGGGGTGTAAGATGGAGGTGGGGGGGAGAGAGACTGGCCCCGGGCTGGGGGGGGCGGCCCTTACCCGTGTGCGTCCGGAGATGCGCCTTCAGATGGGAAGATTTGCCGTAGATTTTTGCGCAGCCCTGGAAAGGGCACCGGTGCCTCTTGGCCGCGCCGGAGAGGTTGCCTGCGCCGTCGGGGGTTCCTCCCAGGGCTTCCCCCGCCGCCTCCGGCGGGGCCGCGACGATGGGGCGCGCCCCGCGCTCCTCCTTGGCTCCGGCGGCCGGGTGTAGCAGGGCTCCGGTGGAGATGGAAACGAGGCACTCGGCGGCCAGGTAATCCAAGCCCGACATGATGGCACCGCCTTCCTCGCTCCCCCCAAAAAAGCCGTCCAGGCGGCTCCTCGCCTCCTCCTCGGATGGACAGGCTTGCGCGCCGCCGCCGCTCCGCCTCGCCCCTGGCGCAACGTGGAGAGACGGCAGGAGGGGAGGGACGCCGGCGACCGTCCCCGCCCAGGCTGGGCGGCGCGCGCTCTCGTGCACGCGCCAGGGGCGAGGGCAACTGAGGCTGCGACGGTTTGACCCTCCTACCCGGCCAGTCTCCACCCCTGGGTTGCCGTCGGAGGGAGGAGCGCGCAGAGGGTGGAGCGCAAAGAAACCAGGCTGGGACGCGATGCCGGCGCGTCTTTCTTGGCGCAGGCTGGGGCGCAAGCCCACAGGCTGCGGCTGGGGGGTTTCTCCCGAGTTTGCCCCCGGGGGAGTTTCCTCCCCCCCCCCCAGCGATCTCCCCCCAAAAAGCTCAGCAACGCTTTGTGAGATCTCTCGCCATAAAACTCAACAACTTTTTGGCCCGCCGCCCATCAAATATCTATCAAAGAAAAGTCATTCTCCGCGCACAAGAGAGCCACCTTGGCCCCGTGGGTGCCATGCCCTGGCGCCGAAATTGGTGGGTGCCCGGCCCCATCATCATCATCATCATCATTTATTATTTATACCCCGTCCATCTGGCTGGGCATCCCCAGCCACTCTGGGCAGCTTCCAACAAAATATTAAAATACAGTAATGCATCCAACATTAAAAGCTTCCCTTAACAGGGCTGCCTTCAGATGTCTTCTAAAAGTCTGGTACAGTGGTACTTAATTCGTTCCGGAGGTCCGTTCTTAACCTGAAACTGTTCCTAACCTGAAGCACCACTTTAGCTAATGGGGCCTCCTGCTGCTGCCGTGCAATTCCTGTTCTCATCCCGAAGCAAAGTTCTTAACCCGAGGTATTATTTCTGGGTTAGCGGAGTCTGTAACCTGAAGCGTATGTAACCCGAGGTACCACTGTAGTAGTTCTTCTCTGTGACATCTGCTGGGAGGGCGTTCCACAGGGAGGGCGCCACCACCGAGAAGGCCCTCTGCCTGGTTCACTGTAACTTGGCTTCTCGCAGCGAGGGAACCGCCAGAAGGCCCTCTGCGCTGGACCTCAGTGTTCGGGGAGAATGATGGGGGTGGAGACGCTCCTTCAGATATACTGGACCAAGGCTGTTTATGGGGAGTTTTGTGGGTGCTTGGGCACCCAGGACACCTACGCAGGTGAGGATACCTCTATTAAATAGGACGCTCTTCAATCTATCAAAGATAGTTGCTTCTTTGACCAGGGATTGTAGAATTATAAGGAACCCCTGGGTCATCAACTCCAACCCCCTGCAATGCAAGAATCACAACCATGAGATCAGACCCTCCCAAGTGTCTATATTTTCCACGGACAGTCCCAGATTTACAGAAGCCGTCCCGGTTTCTGATCTGATCCCGGAAGCTCCCGCTTTTCCTTAGGGCATCCATACTTTCAGCAAAGAAATGTTGGAGGGGATGGAATAGGACGTCCCTATTTTCACAGGAGAAACATTGGAGGGGATGGAACAGGACGACCCTATTTTCAGGGGAGAAACGTTGGAGGGAATGGAATAGGACGTCCCTATTTTCAGGGGAGAAACGTTGGAGGGGATGGAATAGGACGTCCCTATTTTCAGGGGAGAAACGTTGGAGGGGATGGAATAGGACGTCCCTATTTTCACAGGAGAAACGTTGGAGGGGGTGGAATAGGACGCCCCTATTTTCAGGGGAGAAACGTTGGAGGGAATGGAATAGGACGCCCCTATTTTCAGGGGAGAAACGTTGGAGGGAATGGAATAGGACGTCCCTATTTTCACCGGAGAAGTGGAGCTATTTTCCTGCGAGATGTGAAGCTACAGGGAACCAGGCAAGAAGGCCTTCTCAGTAGTGGCACCCACCCTGTGGAACACCCTTCCATCAGATGTCAAACAGATATTATTATTATTATTATTATTATTATTATTATTATTATTATTATTATTATAACGTGCCCATCTGACTGCATTCCCCCAGCCACTCTGGGCAGCTTCCAACACACATAGAAACAAAATAAAACCTTTAAAAAGCTTCCCTACGCAGGACTCCCTTCAGATGTCTTCTAAAGGCTATTGTCAGGGAACTGCCATCGGAAGGACAGGAGGTGGAAGGGCTCACAGAGGTTAGGAGAGACTTAGCAGCTGAAGAGGGAACCAGCAGGGGGAGAGAAGGAGCTCCGAGGGAAAGTGAGTCGGAGGGATGGCTCAGAGACACTTCCAGCGAAAACAGTGGGGAGGTGTCAGGACCTCCTATAGGGACACCCACTCCTCGCCGGAAACTGTCACGCCGAGAGTCCAGAAGACGCGTTTCCGTTAAGGAGCTTTTATGTTGGAAGAGATTCCGTAAGCGCCCACTGTCGGATTCTGCCAGCGACTGACGGAGCTCCGTTATAGACAGAGGTTTGCTGACTTAACCAAACTCTGAGGGACTAGGATTTTACGCACAAGCAGCTCATAATCCCATCACAGCTATATAGTTACTCACAAACAAGATAAACAACTATTTGGTTTTTAGAAGACATCCGAAGGCAGCCCTGTTCAGGCACGTTTTTAATGGTTGCTGTTTTATTGTGCTCTTTAATATATATTTTGGGAGCCGCCCAGAGTGGCCGGGGAAACCCAGCTAGATGGGCGGGGTATAAATAATAAAATTATTATTATTAGGCACTTTTAAGTAGAGGTTTCCGTCTTGCCTTTTCTTGAATGCACCAGGGAATGCTGATTATTATTATTTTTATTTATTATTATAGTCATACGCCCCCTCTCCTCTAAGGAGCTCCAGGTGGCCTTTTCAGTTCCTCCCCACCATTCAGACATTTTGTCCTCACAGAACGGGCGCCACCACCGAGAAGGCCCTCTGCCTGGTTCCCTGTAACCTCACTTCTCGCAGGGAGGGAACCGCCAGAAGACCATCGGGAGATGGACCCAGGTGTCCGGGCAGAACGATGGGGGTGGAGACACTCCTTCAGGTCTACTGGGCCATTTGGGGCTTTCAGGGTCAGCACCAACACTTTGAATTGTGCTCAGAAACTTGCCGGAAGCCAGTGAAGAACTTTGAGGACCAGTGGTATATGGTCCCAGCGGCCATTCCCAGTCCGGCAGCCGCAATCTGGATTAGTTATACGCGACAATTGAATTCTGTATTTTATTTTCAGTCGTTTCCTGGTTGTTGCTTTTTTTAAAAAACCCTCTATGTCTTTGTTTTATTTTTCTACTTTCACATTTATTTTATTTAGTCGTTTTATTGTATTCCGTAGGTCAGAGCCTTCCAAACCGTACATCGCAACACGTTTGTTTGCCGGCTTTGGTTTGTAGGTGTGTCGCGTGAATGTTGGAAAGGGGTTTGTTAGTAAAACAAGTTTGCTAGCAAAATGAAATTTCTGCATCGCGAAATGATGCACGCCTGAAAAGTGTGTCGCCAGCATGAAAAGTCTGGAAAGCTCTTCTGTACAGTGGTACCTCGGGTTAAGTACTTAATTCGTTCCGGAGGTCCGTACTTAACCTGAAACTGTTCTTAACCTGAAGCACCACTTTAGCTAATGGGGCCTCCTGCTGCTGCCACTGCGCCACCGGAGCCCGATTTCTGTTCTCTCATCCTGAAGCAAAGTTCTTAACCTGAAGCACTATTTCTGGGTTAGCGGAGTCTGTAACCTGAAGCGTATGTAACCCGAGGTACCACTGTATGTGTTTATGCCAGTAAATTTTTATTTTTATTATTTAAGTTTAGAGCTATTCCGCTAGGCAGCCAGTCTCATTGAATTTGGAGGAGTATGTTTCTGAAGGCAACGTTTTGGGGTTCGTGTCTCTGCTTACGTTCTTATGCCCCCCCCAGCCCTCGCTCCCCAAAAGCAGTGTCCCATTTCTCCGCAGTTGCCCAGCAGCTAATTCAGGGGTCTGCAACCCGCGGCTCCGGAGCCGCATGTGGCTCTTTTACACCTTTGCTGCGGCTCCGGGGCGGATACTAGCGAGGGGAGGAGGCGCATTGTGCGCCCCGACACTCCCCACTGTGGCGGGCGCTGTACTGGCTGTGACGTCGCATGGGGGCGGTGCGTGCGTTAGTCACGCACCATCCCGACGTCACCTTCCCGCCCGCTGTCAGATCGCGGCTCCGGAGATATATTTGTTTTAAATGTCGCAATGGTTTTGCGGCTCCCAGTTTTTTTTTCTTCAGAAACGGGTCCAAGTGGCTCTTTTTGTCTTAAAGGTTGCAGACCCCTGGGCTAATTAAACAATAGTTCCACCGTTTCCAAAAAAAATATGTACAGGTTAGAGATAATTATATACAAACGAGAATCCTAAAGGTACAGTTTATCTCAATGTCTTACAATTTTTAAAACCACATCCTTTCTCTGAAGAGTTCCAGAGGACCGCTACTTTTTGCTTGCGAAGAATAGAATCGTAGAATTGTCGATTCGTCGAGCTGGAAGGGACCCTAAGGGTCATCTAGTCCAACCCCCCACAATTCAGGAATATGCAGCCATCCCATATGAGGATCAAACCTTCAGCCTTGGCATCAACAGAAGACAGCCTCTATATCAGCAGCGGCCATGCAGTTGCCCTGAGAATTCCAGCTTACATCCTTTCCTTTTAAAGACGTCAAGCTTCTAGCCCTCAAGCTCTGTATATAAAAGGGTCGTGGCCGAGACTCTACGAGGGAAGTCCAGCAGCTTTCGGGTGCGGATCCGGTGTCAGCTGTCAGTTCCTTTTTTTTTTCACCCCACCAAATTTTTTTTTATTGGTTTTCACAATATTATAAACAAACAAACACACAGGACAGACAAACATAAATCATAGCCTTATTGAAAATTACTGTTGTTAACTTTGTTAAGTGCCTTCCTCGCTTCCCCTTAGTTAAATTTCATTGCATGTCCTTTTAACGGTTTTCCAAATCCCAATTTTTATAAAATTTAACTTAGACGTAACACCCTTAAATCTTCACCTTATATAATTAAGCATATTAATTCATCACTTAACATAAACAAAATCCTAAGCCTATTAAGTATCTGCAAGCTGTTTCCGGTTATTTTAACTTAACAAATTTAACTAAATAGTCATTAAATTTATTCCATTCTTCCTGAGTCAGCTGTCAGTTACATGGAGAAGGAAGAGGTGACGTTCAGGTGATGTTGCCGCTTTTCGAGGGTGTCTCCTCCCCGATCTTCCTGCCCCGAGCTGGGCCCATAGCTACGTGAGCTTCCCTTTACTATCCCAGCCTCCCGAGAATCTCCCAGGCATAGGATGACAAAGGGAAAACCACAAAGCCTAGCAGTGGGGGTGCAGGAATCCTCTGAGGACAAGTCCCATCCTTCTAAAGGCCTTCGACACAATTGAGTGGAACGAGAGGGGGAGAGAGAGAGAGAGAGAAGGGGACAAAGAGAGGTGTAAAAGAAGGAAGAATGTGTGGAGGAGAAGCGGAAGGGAAGATGATTCGGCATCCTGCAAAAGTGGGAGGGGAAATGGGGAAGAAAAAAAAATGAGGGCTAGGAACTTGAATATACCAAAACCATTAGCTCCTTGAGACAGAGGCTTTCAGCGCATGCTAAAGTTTGCCAGCACGTCTAATTTATTTTTATTTAGTTTATTCATTTTTTTTTCTATCCCAGCCCTGACTCCTCCCCAAGGAGCTGGGGGGGGGGAGTTAAGACCTCAAAACTGCCACCTCTGTGTCAATTTTTATTTTAACCCACTTTTAAACATTTCTGGTGCGTTGTAAATGACAGAAGGAGCACTGCTTGTGCACATTCCGTGGCAAGACAGCGCTATTCCAGAGCTCACGAAAGTCCCATAAATGGCAAGGTAAATCTGGTTTTATCCCAGTATGCAGCTGAAGGCAGCCCTGTATCAGGAATTTTTTGACGTCTGGCGTTTTATTACGTTTTTATATTCTGCTGGAAGCTGCCCAGAGTGGCTGGGGAAACCCAGCCAGATGGGCACGGGGTGGTTATTATTATTATTATTATTATTATTATTATTATTATTATTATTGCTATACCAACGGAGCACACATCCTTTCTCTTTGTTGAGTTCTGGACTGCAAACCTCGACAGGGTGTGGTCAGTTCCAGAAGACAACATCCAGAGTCTCACATCTCCACTCCGTGAGAAATTACATAGCTATTATACGTGAAAAAAATGCGAAGACTGCAGAATAAAACAAACCATGCAAAATAAGAGATGGTTTCATGTTCCTCTGGTGGTTCCCAAATCCAGCTTTCCCTAGCACAGAAATTGCATGGTCTAAGCATATAGATTAAAAATAAAAATTTAAAAATCTGGCACGGAATACAGTAAACATTTCCTTCCATTTCTTTAACCTTTCTTGGAGACTCTAAAATCTCCTTGCTTGTCGTGACCATGAAAGTTGCAAATAAAACTGTCAGTTTTATCAAAGCCGCTGTGCGAATTTACGGCAGGACAGCGCTTGGAATGCCGTTCCCGGTTTTTGTTCCCCTGGCCTCACAAATGGAGCGGATAAAAGCGTAGCCAGACTGTGGAACTCCCTGCCACAAGAGCCAGGGATGGCCACCGATTTGGGTGGCTTTCAAAGAGGACTGGGCAAATTCATGGAGGAGGAAAAGTATGGCGTGCCTCCGAATATAAGCTGCCGTAAGAGCGCTCCGCTTTTGAGACGAAAGCCACCCTCTTTAAATCGTTACACTCATGAGGACTAGGAACGTGAAATAAAAAGAAAGCTCCGATATTCTCAGGAAGCTTACTGCCACGCTCATTCGATAGTCACCTCCATGGGATACAGATAAAGCCCTTGATTTCCCCCCAAAAAAGGAAGGAAATAAGCAACTATCTGACTTTTAGAAGACATCTGAAGGCAGCCCCGTTTAGGGAAATTTCAATGTTTGATATTTTATCGCCTTTTTATTGTTGCTGTTGGTATTCTGCTGAGAGCCGCCAAGGGTGGCTGGGGGAACCCAACCAGATGGACGGGGTATAAAATTATTATTATTATTATTATTATTGGTTCCCAGCACCCTTAGCAAACTACACTTAACAGCATTCTGGCTGAGGGTTGTGGTGCCACGCGCTTTGAACGTATGGCATGGATGCCACCAGCTCGGGACCCACCCAAGTACCCCGTCCGTGGCAAAATGCTCGCCGTAGAATTATAGAACCGTCGAGCTGGGACCCTCAAAGGTCCTCTAGACCAACCCCCCGCAATGCGGGGAATCTTGGCTGAAGCAGCCAAGACCACCCAACCTGTGCTTTAAAAACTTCCAATGTGGTTTCCCTCGCTCTTGTAAACAAGATCTGCCCCGCTTCCTGGATACCAAAGGGGTCTTCTCCATTCTCGTCTGCCTTACCAACACCGCTATTGGGGGTGACTCCTTTCTGGTGGCAGCTGGGCTCCCCGTCCCGAGAAAGCTCAGTGACCCTCACCTCGTCCTCTTCTTCTTTCCAGATGATGGAAGCGATGGTCCGCCGGGCGTCGGTTTTATACTGTCGCCATTCATATGACCAGCACGTGAAAAGCCCGAGTCGGACAGGGCTTGGAAGTGGGAAGCGAAAATCGACTTAAGAGGACTTAATTGCGGCGGGGCGGGGGGCTCCTTGCTGATGCTGGGTCCCATGACCAAGCTAAAAGGGGTCTCATGACTGCCTTATACCAGACCTAACTTCTCAAAGGGCCTATTCTTCTCCTCCGTGACCTTCCGCTCAGCTGGGCAACTTATCCATCAAGCGAGGGCCGTTGATCCTCTTAGAGCAGGAACACAGGGACCTGAATACCACCACCACCCCGGATGCTTTTGGATTCCCAGCTCCCAAAAGCGCTGGTCAGCATGCCCAGTGGTCAGAGATGACGGGGGGAGTGGTGTGTGTGTCAGGCCCACAACTTGAGGAGAGTTGCAAGTTCTCCATGACCTTGCTATATAGACCAGGACACATTTGCAGGGAAACCTACGTAAATGTTCGTTTACGAAGCTATTGCACTACCAACCTTACTCTATGCTTGTGAAATGTAAACCATTTATAAACGCCAACCTCAACTCCTTGGAAGATTCCATCAATGGGGTCTCTGAAAATTTTTACACATCACCTGGGAAGACAGGCGAACTAAGGCCAGTGTACTGGAAGAAGCAAAGATTGCCAGTGTCGAAGCAATGATTCTTCAACATCAACTTCGTTGGACTGGTCATGTTGTGCGGATGCCTGATGATCGTCTTCCAAAGCAACTCCTCTATTTCGAACTTAAAAATGGAAAGCGTAATGCTGGTGGTCAACAAAAGAGGTTCAAAGACTCTCTCAAGGCAAGTCTTAAAAAAGGTAGTATAAACACCAACAATTGGGAAACAGTGGCCTGCGAGTGCTCCAGTCGGAGAGCAGCCTTTAGCAAAGGTGTCATGGGCTTTGGAGACACTCGAACTCAGGACGCAAGGGAGAAACGTGCTAAGAGGAAGGCACGCTTGGCAAACCCTCACCGGGATCAACTCCCGCCCAGAAACCTATGTCCCCACTGTGGAAGGACCTGGGGATCCAGAATTGGCCTCCACAGTCCCTTACGGACTCACTGTTAAGACTGTGTTTATGGAAGACAATCTTACTTGGCTACGAGGGATCGCCAAGGAAGCAGCAGCTATATACTGCTAGGACTTTGGCCAGCCGTTTCTTAAGCCACAGAACAGAGTAGCCTGAGGCTGGGAGTTCCACCGGTTCACTGCTACGCACAAAGGCAGGCTTGGTTTGGGCCAACCCTCAAATCCATACCCTCCCAACATTTCTCCAGTGAAAATAGGGATGTCTTATTGCATTATCATTTTAATATTTATACCCCGCCCATCCAACTGGTTTGCCCCAACCACTATGGGCGGCTTCCAACATATATAAATTCATCAACAAAAATTCCCTAGAAAGGGCTGCCTTCAGATGTCTTCTAAAGGCTGTACAGTTACTTATCTCCTTGACTCACTAACCTGCAACATTTCTGCGATGAAAAAGGGGGGCTGATGGTTTAGGCATACAGTGGTACCTCGGGTTAAGAACTTAATTCGTTCCGGAGGTCCGTTCTTAACCTGAAACTGTTCTTAACCTGAAGCACCACTTTAGCTAATGGGGCCTCCTGCCGCCGCCACGCCGCCAGAGCACGATTTCTGTTCTCACCCTGAAGCAAAGTTCTTAACCCGAGGTATTATTTCTTGGTTAGCGGAGTCTGTAATCTGAAGGTACCACTGTATTCAATTATGGCGAAGTTATCCACAGCCCTGTTTTTTAAAATGAGCTTCTCCAAAGGGACAGAACGATGGCAATCCTGGGGTTTCCTGCCATGTGAAAGCTATTTTTATATTTATATATTGGCACCTTCCTGTTTCGGGAAGTTTTTTTAATATTGGATGTTTTATTGTCTTTTTAATATTCTGTTGGGAGCTGCTCAGAGCAGCTGGGGCAAACGAGTCATATGGGCAGAGTAAAGGTAAAGGGACCCCTGACTGTTAGGTCCAGTCACAGATGACTCTGGGGTTGCGGCGCTCATCTCGCTTTATTGGTTGAGGGAGCCAGCGTACAGCTTCCGGGTCATGTGGCCAGCAGGACTAAGCCGCTTCTGGCGAACCAGAGCAGCGCACGGAAACGCCGTTTACCTTCCCGCCGGAGCTGTACCTATTTATCTACTTGCACTTTGATGTGCTTTCGAACTGCTAGGTGGGCAGGAGCAGGGACCGAGCAGCGGGAGCTCACTCCGTACTTGCGAGCTCACTCCGTACTTGCGGGGAGTCGAACCGCTGACCTTCCAATCGGCAAGCCCTAGGCTCTGTGCACCACCCGTGTCCCATATATGGGCAGAGTACAACCAAATAATTTATTATTATTAGGAAAGGCAGCACCCCCCACTATTACTCAGCCCTCTCCAATTTCCTGCAAACTTCAGAGGCACAACAGATCCCCTCCTGCCTCTCTCTCCACCAGGAAGTTCACAGCTCTTAAGAGGAGATAGAGAAAGATATATATTTGGCGCAAACAAACAGTTTTCTCTCATAGGATTAAGTCCGCCCCAGGCTGTTCCAGCCGCTTTGCTAATCGGAGGCTGCTGGGGACAACCGCGTGCCACAGAAGGGGAGGACCGACTCGCAAAATTGGCCTCCTCCTCTGGTCAGATTTTGCAGGGGCGGTTTTGAAAATAAATCTAGGCTTATTGGGGGGGGGCGGCTGGGAAATGGCCGTTCCCCCCCCCCCCCGATCCCTCTCTTCCTTCTCCCCATCGATCATGCTTTTTAACATCTATATGAAGCCGCTGGGATAGATCATCAGGGGGTTTGGGCTGGGTGTCCATCAATATGCGGATGATACCCAACTCTACCTCTCTTTTAAATCAGAACCAGTGAAGGCGATGAAGGTCCTGTGTGAGTGTCTGGAGGTGGTTGGAGGGTGGATGGCGGCTAATGGATTGAGGTTGAATCCTGACAAGACAGAAGGACTGTTTTTGGGGGACGGGGAGGGCGGGTGTGGAGGTTTCCCTGGTCCTGAATGGGGCAACTGTGCCCCCGAAGGACCAGGTGCGCAGCCTGGGGGTCATTTTGGACTCACAGCTGTCCATGGAGGCACAGGTCAGTTCTGTGTCCAGGGCAGCTCCATCTGGGACGCAGGATGAGACCCTCCCTGCCCGCAGACTGTCTGGCCAGAGTGGTGCATGCTCTGGTTGTCTCCCGCTTGGACTACTGCCATGCGCTCTCCGTGGGGCTGCCTTTGAAGGTGACCCGGAAACTACAACTAATCCAGAATGCGGCAGCTAGACTGGGGACTGGGAGCGGCAGCCGAGAGCACATAACACCAGTCCTGAAAGACCTACCGTACATTGGCTCCCAGGACGTTTCTGAGCACAATTCAAAGTGTTGGTGCTGACCTTGAAAGCCCTAAATGGCTCAGTATACATGAAGGAGCGTCTCCACCCCCATCGTCCACCCCGGACACTGAGATCCATCGCCGAGGGCCTTCTGGCGGTTCCCTCATTGCGAGAAGCGAAGTTACAGGGAACCAGGCAGAGGGCCTTCTTGGTGGTGGCGCCCTCCCATCAGATGTCAAGGAAATAAACAACTATCTGGCTTTTTGAAGACATCTGACGGCATCCCTGTTTAGGGAAGTTTTTAATGGTTGATGTTTTAATATGTATTTGTATATGCTAGAAGCCGCCCAGATTGCCTGGGGAAACCCAGCCAGATGGACAGAGTACGAAGAATAAAATTATCATTATAAACCGTGTACAGCAGAAATCGTGCACGTTTAGACGTGGTTCTTTTGCAGGTCAGTTTCTTAGCAACATCTCCTTGCAAGGAACCGGCAAGCGACTCTCCTAGACCCAATCCATCGAAGAAGATGTAGCGAAGCGTGTTATGAGATGGTGCAGATCTTACAGGAGAGAGGAATGTGGATTTTTTTCCAGGTACCCCAACACACCCAGTTCCAGCCGTTCCCCGCAAGTCACACCCAACAACATTTCTCGGGAGACAAATCTGGGTCTTCCAAACTTTTATTCCTCTTTGTTTCAAAAACGAACGGGTGGGAGGCTTTCCCCAAACTCCCTCTCCTCCCCCCCCCCCCCGATAACACACACACGAAAAAGATTCCCTGCGTTACTTGGAATTAAATGAATTCTGGCTCAAACACATGGGGGGTATCCGGATACGGCGGGGATATTCAAACAATAGGATCCGGGAGTTTGTGGACGGAACAGGCAAGCTGTCTCTCTGACTCCCGCCAACCCACTTAATCCTGGCCTGCGTAGATCAGACAGCTTGTACTCCACAACCAGGGCGAAAACTCCACCCGCCGCAGCGCAGGAGAATCTGTAATGGAGGTCCTCCGGCCTCTAGGTGGCGCTGTGCAACGGGCGGCGGAGGCAGAGCGGACCGTTTTGGCCGTCATGCATTTTGGCGCCCCACCCCACCCTGTATCCCCGGGGCAAAGGTTATCCCGCCCCACCTTCCCCCTTCCCCCTTGGCTTATTGCTATCTCTGGGACGCGCCGAGAGTTACGAAAAGAAGGATCCGAGAAAATGGGATGTCATGGTGGCAGCGTAGTCTCGATGGAGGCGTCGTCGGCGTAATTTTTGTAAAAAAAGGACAGCGATGTGCGGAAACGGCTAGTCTGCTGGCGCAGAGAGGGGCGGCTCGGCGCATTGCCGGGGCGGGAGGCGTCGACGTCAGAGATGGCAGCGGGGGGAGAGCGAGCGGCTCCCGGTGTCGGAGGGAATGCCCCCAAGAGACCCGAGACTGGCGCCCCTCTGTAACGGAGGACTCCTCTCCCGCTTCGGTGGGCAGGGGACTGGCGCCCGTAACAGCGCCCTAAAGCCGCGAGACCCTCACCATCCTCCGAACCGAGGTGCGCGCAGCCGCGGCCGGAGGAGAGGGCGAGAAACGAGACGGGCGGTTGTCAGTTGTTCTGGCCGGCCAGGTCGTGCGAAATGAACTTGCGCAGGCGCTCCAGGTACTGGCTGTAGAGTTCGATGTCGTTGTGGCCGGCGCCCTCGACCCACAGCGGCTCGACGGCCTTCGGGCAGCGCTCGTATAGGGCCAAGCCGTGGGAGAAGTCAATGACCTCGTCCTCAGTGCCGTGGATGAAGAGGACCGGGGAGGTGATCCGAGAAACTTTGTCGATGCTGCGGAAGAGGAAAAGAACATGAGTTATTGGCCTGCTTCGCCCCGTAACATTAACCATGGTTTTTTTAAACCACGGTGGGGGTTTTTGTGAACCATGGTTATTTAAACCATGGTGGTGAGTTTTTTGGTGTTTTTTTGGAACCATGGTTATTTAAATAACCATGGTTATTTAAACCATGGTGGGTTATTTTAAACCATGGCTTTTTAAAAACAACAACCACCACCATGGTTTTTAAACCATATGGTTTTTTTAAACCATGGCTTTTTAAACCACAGTTTTCTTAAACTGAGTTCCAGATGAAACAAGGCCCTGGTTATTACTATTTTTTAAATCTTTCCCCCCCACGAACCTGCCCAGGTTTTGTGATCTACAGAGGAGGCCACTGAAACTCCCGCCAGCTACACAGGCAAACTTGGTGAGATTGCTGGACAGGGCCTTCTCAGTGTTGGCTCCTCCCAGACTTTGCAGCTCCCTCCCTAGAGAAGCCAAACTGGCTCCCTCCTTGTCGTCCTTCCACCCAGCAGGCTTTCGGGTACTGGCTCCTTTTAAAGAGTGCTCTTTTTACTATTCCTATTTCAACAAATCTGTTTTTTTGTTTTTTACGCTTTAAAAAATTATATTAAAGTTTAATGACTTTTTAACCATTGTCAGGACGCGGGTGGCACTGTGGGGTAAACCACACAGCCTAGGACTTGCCGATCAGAAGGTCCGCGGTTCGAATCCCCGCAATGACGGGGTGAGCTCCCGTTGCTCGGTCCCTGCTCCTGCCAGCCTAGCAATTCGAAAGCACACCAGCGCAAGTAGATAAATAGGTACCGCTCCAGCAGGAAGGTAAACGGCGTTTCCGTGCGCTGCTCTGGTTCGCCAGAAGTGGCTTAGTCCTGCTGGCCACATGACGCTGGACCCCTCGGCCAGTAAAGAGAGATGAGCGCCGCAACCCCAGAGTCGGCCACGACTGGACCTAAGGGTCAGGGGTCCCTTTACCTTTAACCATTTTCAACCTAGGTCTGTTGTTCTAATTTGCTTCATCTTGGTCCGGACTGCGAGGGTGATGTCCGGTGACGGACAGGCCCCATGGCCCGCCCTCCTTCCTCATTTGGCAGCAGTTGGAAGCACCCAACCCAAAATGCCACACACAGACCCACTTGGTAGCCTTACTTGGGGAAAGCGTCGAAACAGTAGGTCTTCTTGGTTTCCGGGAAGGCGACACGCATCCCTGAAGTGAGCGGCGAGTGTAGGATCACAGCCGCACACTCGTAGCGAGACGCCAGATCGACAGTGGGCACCGTCCCGATGCTCTGTCCATACAAGATGATGTTCTCAGGACTGATCCCGTATCTGGAAGGCAGGCAGGGAAGGAGGGAGAGAGAGAGAGAGCAAAGCCAACTTCAGTTCCAACAATAATAATTATAATTATGGATGGCGGCTAACGGATTGAGGTTAAATCCTGACAAGACAGAAGTTCTGTTCTTGGGGGACAGCGGGTGGGCAAGTGTGGAGGCCTCCCTGGTCCTGAATGGGGTCACTGTGTCCCCGAAGGACCAGGTGCGCAGCCTGGGGGTCATTTTGGACCCACAGCTGTCCATGGAGGCGCAGGTCAATTCTGTGACCAGGGCAGCTCCACCTGGTACGCAGGATGGGACCCTCCCTGCCTGCAGACTGTCTGGCCAGAGTGGTGCATGCTCTGGTTATCTCCCGCTTGGACTACTGCAATGCACTGTCTGTGGGGCTGCCTTTGAAGGTGACCCAGAAACTGCAACTAATCCAGAATGCGGCAGCCAGACTGGGGACTGGGAGCGGCCGCCGAGACCACATAAGACCAGTCCTGAATGACCTACATTAGCTCCCAGGACGTTTCCGAGCACAATTCAAAGTGTCGGTGCTGACCTTGAAAGCCCTAAATGGCCCAGTATACCTGAAGGAGCGTCTCCACCCCCATCGTTCAGCCCAGACACTGAGGTCCAGCTCTGAGGGCCTGCTGGTGGTTTCCTCCCTGCGAGAAGCGAGGTGACAGGGAACCAGGCACAGGGCCTTCTCGGTGGTGGCCCCCCCTATGGAAAGCCCTCCCTTCAGATGCCAAGGAGATAAAGAACTGCACAACTTTAAGAAGACGTCTTAAGGCAACCCTGCATCTGGAAATTTTTAATGTTTGATGTTTTAACATATGCTGTAAGCCACCAGATGGACAGGACATAATAATAATATACAGAAACATGATAAAACATCAAAACATTGAAAGCTTCCCTAAACAGGGCTGCCTTCAGATGTCTTCCAAAAGTGAGATCGTTATTTATTTACTTAACATCTGGTGGGAAATGCCCACTGCAGTGGTACCTATTTATCTACTTGCACCGGTGTGCTTTCAAACTGCTAGGTTGGCAGGAGCTGGGGCAGAGCAATGGGAGTTCACCCCGTCGCGGGGATTCGAACCGCCGACCTTCCGATCGGCAAGCCCAAGAGGCTCCGTGGTTTAGACCACTGAAGAATGGCGAGCGAACAACTGACTTAAACAGGGCACCCTCGCTGCCACGCTCACCGGGTGCGCAGCGCTTGCCAGGCGGCGTCGACGTCGGCGTACAGATTCTTCTCGGAGGGCTTCCCCGTGCTGACACCGTACCCCGAGTAGTCGTAGGAGAAGATGTTGCAGCTGATGCGAGTGCCCAGGCTGATGTAGAAGCTGCACATCTGGCCCAGGTCCACAGCGTTGCCGTGCGAGAACAGGACCGTGAACCTGAAAGGGAAGGAGAGTTGGAAGGGAATGTCTTTTGGGTGCACGGCCGGATTTTGGTTTGATGAGGCCCTCAGCTCCTGAAGGTCATGGGGCCCTTTGTATGTCCAGCTGTCCTTTGCCAACAACAAATGGTCGCTGTTTTTTTCCTGTTGAATAGATGCTGTATAGGGGACGCGGGTGGCACTGTGGGTTAAACCACAGAGCCTAGGACTTGCCGATCAGAAGGTCGGCAGTTCGAATCCCCGCGGCGGGGTGAGCTCCCGTTGCTCGGTCCCTGCTCCTGCCAACCTAGCAGTTAAAAGCACGTCAAAGTGCAAGTAGATAAATAGGTACCGCTCCAGCGGGAAGGTAAACGGCGTTTCCGTGCGCTGCTCTGGTTCGCCAGAAGCGGCTCAGTCCTGCTGGCCACATGAACCGGAAGCTGTATGCTGGCTCCCTTGGCCAGTAAAGCGAGATGAGTGCCGCAACCCCAGAGTCGGGCACGCCTGGACCTAATGGTCAGGGGTCCCTTTACCTTTACCTAGATGCTGTATGGTCATTTATGGACATAATGGGTATCTCAAGCCATTTGCCCATGTTGTCCTGCAACCAGTCCATGCAGAATGTAGGCACCCTATATATAAAAGGTAAAGGGACCCCTGACCATTAGGTCCAGTCGTGGCCGACTCTGGGGTTGTGGCGCTCATCTCGCTTTATTGGCCAAGGGAGCCGGCGTACAGCTTCCGGGTCATGTGGCCAGCAGGACTAAGCCGCTTCTGGCGAACGAGAGCAGCGCACGGAAACGCCGTTGACCTTCCCGCTGGAGCGGTACCTATTTATCTACTTGCACTTTGACGTGATTTCGAGCTGCTAGGTTGGCAGGAGCAGGGACCGAGCAATGGGAGCTCACACCGTCGTGGGAATTCGAACCGCCAACCTTCGGATCGGCAAGTCCTAGGCTCTGTGGTTTAACCCAGAGCACCACCCGCGTCCCACCCTATATATAGAAATGAGCAAAGCAGTGATATTTTAGGGAGCAGGCGGGGCCCAAGACTTACATCACAGGAGCCTACACAACACAAAACACTGTTGCTGGATGTAGGGTTTTTTTCCATTTGTTTTCTATCTTATATTTTGGAAATGTACATCCAGTTTTCCCCCTTTATATTTTTTGGGGGGCCCCCAAGAGAATGGGGCCCTAAGCTATAACGTCTTTAGCTTATACGTAAATCCGGCACTGAGGACAGATGACAACATTTTTGAGGCGCTTTCTCCCCCAAAAAGCAAGCTCAATAACTTTTTTTGGGGGGCGGGGCCCACCAAAATTCCTGGTGCGGCCGCAATAGGCGAAGTGGAAAGCTCCCTATAAACTCATTTCCGCTGTAAAAATAGTGTTTCCTTCCACTAAAAATCTATGTCCCGGAGTTTAAAATCAGCAGCTGTCCATCGACCATCACAGCCCGTCTTGTGCTTGTCACCATAAAACAGAGTTATTTCGCGGCAGGCCTGGTGATATGCAGGTCTTTTGTTAAGCAAGGAGGTCACTTATTTTTAACAGTTTGCAGCAAACCGGATGAACGGATCCTGGTATCCGTTGGAAAGCGGACAGGAAATTCCAAACCGGGGAAACACCCTCATCCACAGCGGAAACAGCTGTGGCGCTAACATCTGTCTTATTGCTCCTTCCTGGCCGCCGCCCTCCCTTCTTCTCCCCAGCAGGCAGCCTGTGGCCGAGCCGGCAAAATCTCCGCTGAGGTTACGGCAATCCCCCCATACGGCAACACTGCCTCCCTTCTGCGGCTCCCAACAGAATATTAAAAGCACGATCAAACATTAAGAACTTCCCTAAACAGGGCTGCCTTCAGATGTCTTCTGAAAGTCAGAAAGTTGTTTATTTCCTTGACATCTGCTGGGAGGGTGCCACCACCGAGAAGGCCCTCTGCCTGGTTCCCTGTAACCTCACTAGGTCAGGCGGAAAGGCAGTGACGGGCCCAAAGTCACACGCAGTGAGCTTCAGGGCCAAGGGGAGATTTGAACCCAGGTCTCTCAGTTCCCAGTAAGTCACTCTAACCCCTAAACCATACTGGCTCTCTGATTTTCCGATCTGCCACTTTGGGCGGTCTCCAGTACATATAAAAACAGAATAGAACTTCAAACATTAAAAGCTTCCCTAAACAGGGCTGCCTTCAGATGTCTTCTGAAAGTCAGATAGTTGTTTATTTCCTTGACATCGGACGGTAGGGCGCCACCACCGAGAAGGCCCTCTGCCTGGTTCCCTGTAACCTCGCTTCTCGCAGGGAGGGAACTGCCAGAAGACCATGGGGGGGGGGAGCAGAGGGGGCGTAGAGGGCCTTCTCGGTGGTGGCGCCCTCCCTGTGGAACGCCCTCCCGTCGGATGTCAAGGCAATAAGCAACTCTCTGACTTTTAGAAGACATCTGAAGACAGCCCTGTTTAGGGAAGTTTTTAATGTTTAATGCTGTATTGTGTTTTTAATATTCAGTTGGGAGCCGCCCAGAGTGGCTGGGGAGACCTGGCCAGATGGGCGGGGTGTAAATAATAAAATTATTATAAGAATATTTAGAAAGCACAATGAGGTGATTCGGAAGTCAAAAATATGTGTGATGTTAGATCACGGGAAGGCAAACTAAGACCTGGGGGCCGGATCCGGCTCAATCGCCTTTTCAATCCGGCCCGTGGACAGTCCAGGAATCAGCGTGTTTTGACATGAGTAGAAAGTGTCCTTTTATTTCAAATGCATCTCTGGGTTATTTGTGGGGCAGAGGAAATTGTTCATTTCCGCCCCAAAAAATATAGTCCGGTCCCCCACAAGGTCTGAGGGACAGTGGACCGGACCCCTGCTGAAAAAGTTTGCTGACCCCTGTGTTAGATAATGTGTAGTCAATTAATGTTTAGTCAAAATAATGGTTGCCATTAATTTGATTTAAAACTGATTTTAGAATGAATTGATTTTAGAATGCTGTTATTATTTTACTGTTGTTAGCTGCTCTAAGCCCAGCTTCGGCTGGGGAGGACGGGATATAAATAAAATTTTATTTATTACAGTGGTACCTCAGGTTAAGTACTTAATTCGTTCCGGAGGTCCGTTCAGAACCTGGAACTGTTCTTAACCTGAAGCACCACTTTAGCTAATGGGGCCTCCTGCTGCCACCGCGCAATTTCTGTTCTCATCCTGAAGCAAAGTTCTTAACCCGAGGTACTATTTCTGGGTTAGCGGAGTCTGTAACCTGAAGCGTATGTAACCCGAGGTAGGTAAAGGTAAAGGTACCCCTGCCCGTACGGGCCAGTCTTGCCAGACTCTAGGGTTGTGCGCTCATCTCACTCTATAGGCCGGGAGCCAGCGCTGTCCGCAGACACTTCCGGGTCACGTGGCTAGCGTGACGAAGCTGCTCTGGCGAGCCAGAGCCGCACACGGAAACGCCGTTTACCTTCCCGCCGGAGTGGTACCTATTTATCTACTTGCACTTTGACGTGCTTTCGAACTGCTAGGTTGGCAGGCGCTGGGACCGAACGACGGGAGCACACCCTGTCGCGGGGATTCGAACTGCCGACCATGCAATCGGCAAGTCCTAGGCGCTGAGGTTTTACCCACAGCGCCACCTGTGTCCCTGTAACCCGAGGTACCACTGTATTATTATTATTATTATTATTATTATTATTATTATTAGTGGTCATTGCGGTATTGGTTTTGTCTGCCTGCGTTGTCTGTTTCGCAATGAAGATAATAAGAACAGCAGAAAGACGGAAAGGTGCCAAACAAATTACCATATTTTTTGCTCTATAGGACTCACTTTTCCCCTCCTAAAAAGTAAGGGGAAATGTGTGTGCGTCTTCTGGAGCGAATGCAGGCTGCGCAGCTATCCCAGAAACCAGAACAGGTTTTGCTGCGCAGCGATCCCTCTTGCTGTTCTGGCTTCTGAGATTCAGAATATTTTGTTTCTTGTTTTCCTCCTCCAAAAACTAGGTGCGTCTTGTGGTCTGGTGCGTCTTATAGAGCGAAAAATACGGTGAAAGCGAAACAGGGTGGAATAAACGCAGCCCGAAACCGTCTCACCTGGCGCCAGGTACGCAACGGACGTACATGCACCCCACGCGGTTCCCACGGCTGCTCTTGGTCAGAAACACCTCGATGGTGTCCAGTTCCCGCTGGGCGTACTGGAAATCCGCTCGGTCGCCCAGGTGCAGCTTCCAGCGGGTCATGGCTCCTCCTCGGGGGGAGGCGCTGCCGGGCCCCCCCGCAACGGGATCCGGTTCGGGGACGATGGTGTACGTCGGCTCGGGGGGCAGGAAGGCCAGTTTGGCGGCGATGCGCCCGGGGCAGGGCGGGCAACAGAAAAGGCAACAGAGTTCGCTGACCGTCAGGCCGTTCATGGTGGCCGGTGGGGCAGGAATATGGGGTTTTATGGGGGGGGGACACCCGCAGAAGTCCCGGGCCGGAGGAAAGAAGCGAAGCTAAGGGCGCTTAGGGAAATGTTTTAGCTTCCCGCTGGACGGAGGAAGCCTTTATGACATGTCCACTCCGAAGAACTATGAGAGTGTTCTCCCGCATTCCGGCGTACAACGGCTGCGTTCCGAAGTCTCCTGGCTGAGCATCCGTTTCCCTCTGCAGAGTCCTAAAAATAAAAAGAGAGAGTGGATTAAATTTAATGATTATCTAGTTAAATTTGTTAGGGACGTGGGTGGCGCTGTGGGTTAAACCACAGAGCCTATGACTTGCCGATCAGAAGGTCGGCGGTTCGAATCCCCGCAATGACGGGGTGAGCTCCCGTTGCTCGGTCCCTGCTCCTGCCAACCTAGCAGTTCGGAAGCACGTCAAAGTAGATAAATAGGTACCACTCCGGCAGGACCGTAAACGGCATTTCCGTGCGCTGCTCTGGTTCGCCAGAAGCGGCTTAGTCCTGCTGGCCACATGACCCGGAAGATGACCCGGAACGGATTAAGTTTGAGAACCTTCTTCTTTTTCGGCGATCCCTCCTAGCCGAGTAAGACTGTCTTCCATAAACACGGTTTTAACAATGAGTCCGTAACCGACGGTGGAGGCCAATTCTGGATCCACGCATCCTTCCACAGTGGGGACATAGGTTTCCGGGCAGGAAACCAAATCTTTGAGAACCAAGGTACCACTGTATATAGATATATTCACAGACGTTTTCCGCAGTCCAGGGCAGAGGCTGCCAAGCGGACTCCCTTAACTACAAATTCCAAATATATATATAAAAATCATCGCTGCAGAGCCATCCGTGGATTGGACAAGGTTTTTTCTTCTTTCCACGATGCACAACCCTGTCGAACGGTGTGCTATGGAAAAACAATAATGACATCATCGGCCGCTGCCTGCCTTCTAAACACACACCGTTAAGTATTCAACTCTGCCAGATGTATCTCTGGGGGGGGGGGGGGAGGTGGGGCACGCAACTCAGGAGGGAGGGGGCCTGACTTCAGAGTAAACTGGTAAAGTTGCAGACACCCGGACTGCTCTACTGTGTGCGTGCGCGCGCTCTGGAAAGGGTCAAAGTTTGCAAAACAAACCCCCCCCCAAATACACACGCAAATGGAGAGAACGCAAACAGTTCCCAACTAGGTCCTCCTCCTCCTCCTCGGAGACCTATTGAAATCAATGGACCTTTCGGTGGGTTTACCAGCGCTGAGGCATCTGGTAGACATACCGCCTAACATGTTGGTGGTTTTGCAAAAAAAAAAGGGGGGCGTTGAGAAGATTTAAGAAGGTTCAGTCTTGAAGCCCCTGGACAGCTGCTGCCAGCCAGTTCCGACAATACTGAGGGATTGGGGCCCACTGCACAAGGCAGCTTCTCGGCTTAAATCTACCCTTAGCCCTGATCCTTGAGGACTGGCATCTTGTTCTTGCATCCAGGAAGGGCTGGTGGGGTGGAAAGAGGGAGCCCCTTCCTTGCCCGAAACCCCGGGGAGCCGCTGCCGGTCCGCGTCGGCAACAGCGCGCTCGGTGGAGCCGCCGGGCCGGCTCGCGAGGAGGTCCCTCAAGGCAGCGCACCTCGGGGGAGAAGGGAGGCCCGAAGGCGCACGGATAATCTCCGCTCCTCGGCGAGGGAGGCGCGCGCAAAGCGAAAGGAAACAACCCGGATCGGGCTCGCCGCCACGGGCTCCCCTCCCTGCACCCTCCCGTCTCTATCCGCCGCGGGATCCTAAGGACAAGTGACGCCCCCTCCGCCCCCCGCCTCGCCCGGATAATCACCCTCGCCGCCGCGCGTCCCTCTCCAAGTCCCGACGGGGGTCTCTCCAAAGCGCGCTTTGGCGCACGGCAGCTGGCGTCTCTTGTGCGTCTCTCTCTTTCTTTCTCTCCCTCCTCCGTCTGGCTGGCTTCCTCCCTCCTCTCCCGGCAGCAGCTGCTCGGATCTAGCCGCCCAGCACCGGCCAGGCCCCGATCCGCCGCCTCCGGGCCCCCGCCCGGGCGCTGCAACCGGCCCCCGCCGCGCTCCGCATTACGCGCCCGGGGCCTGGAACTTGGAGACGCGGCTGGCGCTGGCTCGCTGCTCGTCTGCGCCTCCCCTTCGGCGCCTCCTGCTCCTCCTCCCGAGGAGGCGGATGTGACAGCAGCGACAGCCGCACTGGAAATGACGACGGGGCGGCAGAGGAGGAGCCGGAGGTGGAGCGAGGCCTCCTCCGCCCGGCACGGGAGAAAAAGGTTGCCACGCTGGGAAAAGGCTTCCCCAAGCGCTGCGCCGCGCAAGGGGTGGCCCGATGCGCCTCTTCATGAGTCATTTTCTCGCGGGGAAAGGCCCAAGAGCCCCCCCCCCAAGCGTTTCGCTTGCAGACGGGCATCCCTAGGAACGACTGTTTGCGTGACTCTCTGCAGAGCCGCTGCGTGTGGCCAGTGCTATGTGGACAGTTGCCTGACTCAGTATAAATGTGTATCTCTGTATGAGTCCCTGTTCTTTTCTTAGTTACTCCCCATTATCCTGGACAGGGGGGCGACGGTTCATCCCAGACACTCGAAGTGCCCCTGTTTTCCAGGAACAGTCCCGGATTTACTGAAACCACCCCTGTTTCTGATTGGATCGCAGAATATCCTGCTTATCTTATTTTCTTTTGGGAAACGTTGGAGGGTATGGAGTTATGCCACCCCAGTGGCGTAGCGTGGGTTGTCAGCACCCGGGGCAAGGCAAGTAATTTGTGCCCCCTAACCTGTGGGGGTAGGGGGCGCAGGTAGGGGCAGAGAGCTGCGAGTGCGAGCGCGCCCCCCAGATGTTGCGCCCGGTGCGCCTGGGCCCCCCTGCACCCCCCACGCTACGCCACTGTGCCACCCCCACCCTGAGCCAAGGAAAAAACTAACTCTAAAACCTTAAAAAGCAGAGACATCACCTTGCCAACAAAGGTCCAGACAGTGGTACCTCGGGTTAAGTACTTAATTCGTTCTGGAGGTCCGTTCTTAACCTGAAACTGTTCTTAACCTGAAGCACTATTTCTGGGTTGGCGGAGTCTGTAACCTGAAGCGTATGTAACCCGAGGTACCACTGTATAGTCAAAGCTCTGGTTTTCCCAGTAGTGATGTATGGAAGTGAGAGCTGGACCATAAAGAAGGCTGATGGCCAAAGAATGGATGCTTTTGAATTCTGGTGCTGGAGGAGACTCTGGAGAGTCCCATGGACTGCAAGAAGATCCAATCTCTCCATTCTGAAGGAAATCAGCCCTGAGTGCTCACTGGAAGGACAGATCCTGAAGCTGAGGCTCCAATACTTTGGCCACCTCGTGAGAAGAGAAGACTCCCTGAAAAAGACCCTGATGCTGGGAAAGATGGAGGGCGCAAGGAGAAGGGGACGACGGAGGACGAGATGGTTGGACAGTGTTCTGGCGAACCAGAGCAGTGTATGGAAACGCCATTTACCTTCGTGCTGGAGCAGTACCTATTTATCTACTTGCACTTTGACGTGCTTTTGAACTGCTAGGTTGGCAGGAGCAGGGACCGAGCAACGGGAGCTCACCCCGTCATTGCGGGGATTCGAACCGCCGACCTTCTGATCGGCAAGCCCTAGACTCTCTGGTTTAGACCACAGTGCCACTCGCAAGCCTAACCCCTGTATAGGGAAGCCTTTTAACGTGTATTATTTTTATATATATATTTGTGGGAAGCTACCTCTCAGAGCGGCTGATGTTTAGTCAGGATCTCCTTTTTCTGTAACTGGAAGCCATGGGTTCGAGTCCTACCTTCGGGAGCAGGAGAAAACGAGCTCGTTCCACCTTCCACGTGACAGTCCTTCAGATGTTTGAAAATGGCTATCATATCTCTTTTTCTCCTTTGCGCCTGCCTGACAGGTAGAAATCCAACCGGCGAAGCTTTTAGCCCTTCTTTGCTTTTGAAAGCCAGGGCCAAACACTAACCCTGTTTGGCCAGCAGATGGAGATAGTGGACCACAATTGGACCTGCTGGCTTTAACTCTGTACAAGCTATATACCGTATTTTTTGCACCATAACACTCACTTTTTCCCTCCTAGAAAGTAAGGGGAAATGTCTGTGCGTGTTATGGAGTGAATGCCTACGGATGACGGGGGGATCTGCTGCAGTCGTGAGCAGAGGATCCATGGTTCCCCTTCCTTCCCTCCTCCGTGGCTCGCTTTGAAACAGCAAAGCGGGAGAAGAGCCGCTGAGTGGGGAGGAGAGAGGGACAGAGAGCCTGCTTTTTTAAAGGAGCAAAGCGGGAGAGGAGAGGAGCCGCTTACACGGGTCACCCCAAATTCACCAGCAGATCACATAGCATGTCCATGGCTACAGCTTGCACCAAAAAAATCACGCACCCACTGTTGCCTGGGGCCGCAGTGGTGCAAAAACGTGGTTACAAAGCATGGATCCACATGGATCCTCAGGATTTTTGCATTGGGCTACCCCAAACTCACCGTCAGATCACATGTCTGTGGCCGCAGAATGAAGCACAAAAATCATACATCCACTGTTTCGTTTAGAATATTTTTTTTCTTGTTTTCCTCCTCTAAAAACTATGTGCGTGTTATGGTCGGGTGCGGACACAAGAGGCTTGCTTTGTAATGTAGTATTTCCCCTTTTCTTTTTAGAAGGCCGAAAAGCTCAGTTATTTGCATATTATAATTGCATATAATAATGCAAAACCAGAGACTTGCATATACAAAAGACACAAGAGGCTGCGAGACAGTTGAAAGCATAGCTTATTTAATTTTTATACATTTTTTTCTCATTTTTTGCAACTTTTTTCTTATTTTTTTTCACCCTTTTTCTTATTTTTTTCTCATTTTTTTTTTTTTAAATTGTCCTTTTGGAATTTTATTTTTTTATTTTCCTTTTGCATAGGGGGTGGGGTGGGAGAGAAAAGGAACGAAAACCAGAGCCGGCTTTCGGATAATGGTACATTTTAAAATAAAAAAAACAAGGAAGAAAAGTGCATTGGCTAAAAAAAAAACAAAAAACAGTACGCGTATGACGAATGCTAGAATCAAATATTGTGAAAAGCACTGGAGAAAAGCAAGCCTGTGTGTGCATGTGAGTGAATGGGGATACCATGGTGAGCCCGGCTGAAATGAGAGAGGGATGAATTGCAGATTGCTGTGTTGACGGACCGAGATCTGAGTTGCAGCCGATTATTTCGTTCCCTCAGGTACGTCTACACTGTACACCTCCACACAAACCCCAACCGCCCAACGAACCTCGGGAAGTGTAGTTTAGCCGGGCGCCTGGGAACTGTGGGTTGACGATCCCTGCTTGCAGCATGACAGGGCCGGGCTCGAAAGTTCGTTGCGCTCAGAGTAGACCCCTTGACGAACGAAAGGATGGGCTCGACACAAAGGGTTCCAGACGCAACTTTCCAATACATCTACTCTGAGTCGGGTTCTGTGCAACCCACCGTTCGCAGCAGAGAAAGGCCGGCCGCGAAACCAGTTTAAGGCTGCGGTGTAGAACAGGACGCCCCTGAGGCCAGATCCATTTCCTCTTTGGCCGGGAAACGGTCTCAGTTCACTCTTCCCGGCGTGGACAACACTGCGAATACGTGTGTTAACTTAGCAAGCAGTAAAGCGAGAGAGTAAACTATTATTGCGACATCTGTAAAATATAAACGGCAGAAGTGTGTTTGCGCGTCACCGTCAGAAAACGAACTTCCGGTCAGATATACGGAAAAGAGGGGATCGGGGGAAATAAAAAATTGAAGGAAATGAGAATCGACGCCGGCTGGATCCTGGCCCGACTCTGAGAAACATTCTTGCCTCGGTTATCTCCCCACCCCACCCCAATGTTCCCTTCCTCTTCCTCCTCCTCCTCTTCCAGACTACGCAATGACAACAGGAGACATGGACACAAAAGGATAAAACTTCACAAAAGGAAAAATGTGGCTTAAGGTCTTGGGGACGGCGACATCCCGGCTGTGCAGTGCTGTCGGAGAAAGCAGTACGGGCCGATAAATTGGTCAAGTCTTGTTTTCCTCTTAGTTTCTCACGTTCAATTTCAGCATCTGTTTGCTCTGGAAAAACCCGCAGAAAAATCCACTCACCTTAATAGACAGTGGTACCTCGGTTTATGAACGTAATCCGTTCCAGAAGTCCGTTCTTAAACCGAAACCGTTCTTAAACCGAGGCGCGCTTTCCCTAATGAGGCCTCCCGCCGCCGGTGCCCTTCCACCGTTCGGATTCCGTTCTTAGACCGAGGTAAAGTTCTCAAACCAAGACACTATTTCTGGTTTTTGCGGAGTCTGTAAACCAAATCGTTCTTGAACCGGACTGTTCTTTAACCGAGGTACCCCTGTAGTTGCTTTGTAGGTAATTTTGCCTCAACCATGCATTTTCCCCCTAATAGACAATTGATTGGAATATAGTGCATTATATCTACAGGATTTCCCTGGGATTCCAATGGCAGAATTGAAAAGCGAACCAAATTAATTCCCTTCCCTGTCCCTTCGACGGCTGCAAATCACATCCGTGTCAAATCGTTGTTTTATTTGTAGTCAAGGACAGTTAATAACTCTTTCGTTTGTATAGGTGCGATTTCTGAGAATGCGTTTTGTGTAGTCAGCCATCTAGCTATATCTGATTGCATTTGATTCCTTCACTTACGGAAAGTTCTGCAAGTTTAAGTTTTCCTGAATCAGACCGAACTCATAATAGGGGCGAGTGGGCGTGTCAACCAACTTAGCCCCGCCCACCTGGCTCCTCCCCCTCAATCAAGCCCCGCCCACTTGATCTACCCCTCGGCCAATCCTGACAGCACTGCATCAGCCAGGAGGGGAGTAGAATGAGGGGTGCCAAATCTCTCATTCCAGTATTGAATTTGGGCCTTTTCATACCAGTGTGTGTGGGGATAATAATATAGCAACGCAGATTTACAAGAGCAAAAATTACCCGGGGTAGATAGGTGATTAGGGTTCAAGGAAACACAATCCAGCAGTAAATTTCATAGGCACAGCATAAATTATATTTTTGGTATTCCAGAATGCTGCTGGCTTCTGTTTCCTTGGCGCGAGTATACAGTTATTGTCCTTGCCGTATTATTCTCCGACGACAGGTTATGGGACCAGAAAACCACAGCGCACGCCACAACCTTGTAGGTTCAAGACAGGACAGGGAAGCCTGTGTGTGTTAGCAGAACGGGCGATGCCAGGAAAAGCAAACAAACCACGACTGATCCCAATAAAAACCTTATTTCCAAAGGCTGCCCCCACAGACAACAACTTCCCCCAAACTCTCAGGGTTTGGGGAAACGGATGCAGCGTTCGACAGAGCGGTTAAGCAGCCGCTCCTCCGACGGGCATCGGAGGGCGAATGTCACGCCCACGCTTAATCCGGTTTCAATCCGGATTTCGACCGCGATGGCGGCGCCTCCCTCCCACTCCCAAGTCTTTTTCCCCCGGCGTCCTCGGCTAAACCGGATTTGGAGCAGTTCCATCAGAGACGGAAAAGGAGCATTTCACGTGCAGGCTGAATCAGTTTGGAAGCGGCTCGTTTTGAAAGGAAGCCGGGAGAAATCTGGGGATAAGGCTCTTCTAGGTCTCTTCTGAAATAAACTGGGGGGGGGGGCAGAAGCTGGGGGTTGTTGCTGGGACATAGTCTCATCCTACAAGCCGTCGTCAAACGGCAGCTTCCATCAGCTCGCCAATATTTTTCCGGGGAACGCTTACGGTGTCTCCGCCTGCTACACCACCATCTCAGACCATTTGAGGACAACGGAAAACCCTAAATCGACTCAAAACCCACCGCTTCTTAATTTTAATAACCCCCCTCCCCCAGTATCTTGTGGGGGGGGAGGTCCCCCCCTCGAATCCACAAATGTGCAAGTTAAAAGAAGCTGGTGTTTGTGTGTGTATTCCTTTCAAAAACAAAAGAGAGAAGCAGCAATTTAATAAAATTATATTGCAAAAGAAGTTTTTCTTTTTAAAAAAAGATATAGATATATATACACAGTGCTCCCCACCCCGGCCAAATTGCGAGATTATCCTGGCTTTCAAGGAAGGATTGTCAGTTTAGACTCTCATGCCCTTTGACCCTCCGGCCAGACCCATTTAAAAGAAAGAAAAGGGGGAGAAGGGGGAAAGACCTATCGCTTTAACGAAATCGCCTTGTCGGGGGCCGGGAAGCGGTTTTGGGTGGGAGGGCGGAGACACCCAGGGAGACGCGTCGGACGCGAGTCGCCGCGTTACCCGGGTGCCAGGAACGCCCCCCTTCCGGCATAGCACCATAAAGGTAAATACAATATTCTGTACATGATTTCTTTGCCCCCGCGGGGCCCTTTCAAACAACCGCCCCCAAGGTATAAAAAATATGTAGTGCACGAGGAAGGCAGGAGGGCGCCCCCCCGAGTGTGTGTGCCTTGCATAGAAGTGGGAGTAGACTTCCTCGCGCGGAGTCCACAGTGCGAATGGCGCTACGGGGAAGTTCTCGCCGCCGACGGTCGGGGGCGAAGGGAGCTTGGCGTGTCCCTGGAGGACCAGGGCGAGGGGACCTCTTGTCCCTGCTCTAAGGAACATTCCTGGCTGCACTTGAGAGATGGAGGAATGCCTCTACTCCAAAGAAAGGGAAAGGGGAGTGCTTCTTCAGAACTGGGGCGAACAAACAGCTTTCCTGTGATGGCCTGGGATTCGGACTCGGAGGCTGAACCTGAGGAATCCCAGCCTGCACAGGAGTCCCCGCCTCCAGAACCAGCTGAGCCGGGGCTGGGGCTTGACCCTGAAGGGTCCTCACCTGTGCTGGGTCCTCAGGTGAGTCTGCTCTGGCTCCTGAGGTGATGGAGGACCCGTTGCCCGTCAGGGGAAGCTGAGGTTGCCTCTGGGTCCGGGAACCCTCCAGCCTCTCCTGAACTGCAGAGGCTCAGGGCAGAGAGGCGGAGGGAACAAGTTCCCGCAGGAGGAGGGCTCGCCTCCAGGCCAGGAGAGGTGAGTCACCTGTGGACCGGGGCCGCCCTATGCCTTGGGGCAGATAAAAGCCAGCCAGCCCCAGTCCCAGGTTGCGGGAGCAACATTGTCGCTAGCCAGTTCCTGCCTGCACCCTGTCCTGCCGGATCTTCTGACCACGCCCAACTCCCTGCCTTGGACCCAGCTTCAGCTTTGACGGATGGCCTCAATACTGCTCCCTCGACCTCGGACTGGACTCAGACCACGCCTCACGGAAACCCACGGGACCAGCACACTTCCCTTTGTGGCCGGACTCTCACAGCCTCAACCTCCCTAGCCAGACGGAACGGAGGATGCAATTCAATTCAAGAGCTGTCGGAAGGCCACAGCACCCCACACACATCATATGGGGGAACGGGATGGGATGCTCCCCCAAAACACCCCAGGGTTTCCTTCTCGCCACCCACTCTTCATCCCGCAGCCTCCCTCCTTCCTCACCTCCCTGATTGTCGGCAGCTCGCCTGAGGCGAGTCGGAAATCACCTCCGGGTGACGCCGCTCGTCTTGCACCCCTACAAAGAGTCGCCTCTCTCTGCACCCCCTAACTTAGTTCCCAATTCCGTTTACGGTTCCTGTGGCCTCGCCCCTTCCTCCTCCTCCTTTTTGAGAAAAGTTTTCTGCCTTGGAACAATTGCACATCCGTCCTCCTCTCTTAAGATCGCCTGTTGCCACCTGGGGGTGACAGAAATAAATCCGTAAGTGCAGCAGCTGCGACGGGGTTGCATAGATGCGATCGCTGCATGGCTCCTTATCTCTGGGTTGCGTCTGTGATTTTTATATGTGTTCGCGGAAATGCGCCCAAACGCCTCAATATTATTTTTAAAAGGCGGGGAGAATCTCAGCGCGAACCGCCTCAATTTCCCCCTCTTCCGCCGATTCAGGAGGTGGGGCTGTTCAGGATTAGAGGCCCTGTTTTCTGGGTCTCAGGTCAGGGGCAGAGTGCCTGCAGAAGATTCCGGGTTCGATTCCCGACGGCAGCTCCCAGCAGGGCTGGGAAAGGCTTTCCAAAATACTGGAGAGTTGCTGCAAGCCAGTGTAGGGTGTCCAGAGCTCATTGGCCCAGAGGCCCAACTCAGTTTTCTCCTTAAACCAACCCTTCACCCAGGACAATGAGGACTAGAATATTGTGTTGTTTTTAGGAGAAGCCAATAGCTTTGCATGCAAAAGGTTGCAGGTTCAATCCCCGGCAATCTCCAGCTGTATTTACAATATGCCTACGATTTCTTTTTGGGGCAGCGGCCGAGCAGGAAACACGGAGGGAAAGGTTAAAGGCCACGGCCTGCCAGGAAAGGGTCAGATCTTCACCCCTGCGAAACTTCTGCGTTTACGCCCGAGCCTCTGCTCTGCGGAGAAACTCCCATTTGCAGCCTGTAGATTTGTGGCAAAGGATGGGAGGACTCCACTGGCCCCAACTTCCCAACAGTCCCCCCCCCCAGGCAGTATGGCCTAATGGTCAGGGCAGACAGGAGTTGCAGTTTAGAGACATCTGGGCGGCCACAAGTCCCCGCAAGCGACACAAAGCAGTCCTTTCTGGGGCTGCGAGTGCGAATCGTGCAGATCAGTGGGAAATTGGGGGGGCAGGACGTTCCATCTCCAGCGCCGCCACCTTGGGGGAAGAAGTCGAAGCACCCTGCCCCACAGATCTGGGGTGGGTGCCTGACCTGTGGTCAGTAAATAAGGTGCTTTTGTTTATTTTATTTTAGATTCCTCTTCCATCAGTTGCTGGTTGATAAACCAGCAAACCAAAATTAAGTGCTTTTTTAAATAATAATAGTAATAATAATAAGTAGGTGAACTTTTTTTTAGCATTTTGGGGTGGGTGTAGATGGATCCAGTAGAATTACAGAATCAGAGCTAAAATCCGGGGTGCCAACTTGAATAAAATATTGGGGAAGGGGAAATAAGTATAACCGATCGCACAACTGATCGCAAGATGCAAGATTTGAACGGCGATGCCCATCAACCTTTGGAGAGAGGCGGTCCCCTCAAAGTTTATTGGGGACCCCGAAGGGACCTTGGCCCCTAGGAGTTGGCTCCTACAGTTAGAAGGGGCCTCTGCAATGCCAGAATCCCAACATGGGGTCCCCCATCCAGTTTGAAACCACACCGGACCCTGCTTAGCTTTGCAAACGTGCTGGCTGCCTATCTTACCTACAGAATACATTCTTAACCTGAAAATGCATTGACGTCATCAACAAGGCTAATAAGTGGTCTTACCTTGACAACGTCAGGGTTTTTAAAATGGCGTTTCCACCCTACATCTATTGCTCCCTGGCGAGGAAGGACCTGTCAACTTCCTTTCCCTGTCTTTCAATTTTTTTCCCAGTCTTAGATTCAGTTCTCCGCAGCAATTCGCCAAAAATAAAGCCCTCGCGAAAATTCGCCGGCATTTTCCCCATGCAGATTTCTCCCAACGAACACATTTCCCACATGCGGTTTTTGACTGCCGTGCACATTTTCGCGAGCTGTTCCCCTCCTCGTTCAATGCGTTATTTATTTATTTTTGCAAATGTTTTTGGCCAGAGAACCTCATTGAAAAATTCAGATTGATGCAAATTTCAAAAAGTGGTTGTGTTTCGGTTTTCCTTCGGGGAGGGCGAATGTGATAGCTCTGCAGTTAAATGCGAACTGAACCAATTTTTTTATCCATCCCTTGGATTCAACAGCGTGCCAATTTTCATGGGTGTAAATATTCCGAGAGCTAAATTTGGAGCTAAATTTGGTAAGCCGGCGAGGCTACCGACATGTCAATCATCTGATCTCATGATGAGTCCTGGACTATGTTCCTTCCAGATTTTTTTAATTTCTTGGGGTCTCCAAACAAGGAAGGGCGCTCTTAGCTTTTGCAGCCTGAGTAGGTAGTATTCTGGGATGCCGGGAAAGACCTCACCGCTCAGAGCTTTCCCGGTAGCCAGCTGCCATGGAAATTTCCTCTCCCCCCCCTTTTTTATAAAGCGTTCAAACCGCAGTCACCATCCCACCTGCTCAACCGAACGAAAGCAAGCGAAATTGCAGAAAGCCGGCGAGTTAAAAAAGGACGAACTTTTCTCGCGCCCGACACCCCACATTCACAAAGTTCCTTTTTTAAGATGGGGAAAATGTCCCATTTTGGGGGGACGATGGTGGGGTGGGCGATATAGGGTGGAAGGATTCTAGCGTCGGGGAAAAACAGGGTTGGAACCTCAGAGAAGACCCATCGGATTTAATGGGCGCAAATTAGCCACAACCACACATCTCCATAGGTCTGTTGGGATGGTGAGTCCCTTGGTTATAACTTTTAGGTTCAAATGTGCCTATGGCACAATTCTGCCACTGTTCATTAATTCCCCCCGCTGCACCCCCCCGAAACCCCTGCCTTTCCCCCAGGCACCGACAAGAGGTAGCAACAGATATGGCTAACTCTGCTTCCCTACTATTGATATCAACTTTTCAAAACAAAACCCACCTAAACCATGCCCTCGGCTGTTTAGCTTCAGGGTGTGCAAAGCACTCCAGAGGAGTCCGCTGTTCTCTCTCTGCATGAGTCACTGAACCAGACACGGCTCATCCTTAGGAAAGAATTCAATTCTGCCAAGCCTGGGCTCTGAATGGATGACATCGCCTCACTCCCACCAAGGACAGGCCAGTTGAGAACAGGGCTGGGGCCCGATCCGGCGCGCCCCTCTTGCGTTCTCACCAGCCCAAAGCAGTATTGCAGGCACAGACCAACCCCGCCAAGAAGGGACTGGAAGACAGCCAAGCGGGCAGAGACTCACTCAGAGAGGCAGCGAGTGCCCTCTTCTGCTCTCAAACGCTGGAGGAGTTAGCTGGCCTGTTTGCAACCCAGAGCATGCAAAGACCTTTCTGTTGAAACAAACAACGCCCCCCAAAAAACCTAGAACCTCACGGTATTTGCCTCCTCGCCCCACTTCGAAACACCCACACACTTACGTCTGACCCTCCCTCAATCTACTCCAGAGACCGAACGCCGAATGCAAGGGGAAATAGAAACTTGGGGCTGGAATAAGCTCTCCGAGGATTTCTTGCAAGCGGGGGTGAGAGGCCACCCCCAAAAAACCCCCCAACCAGTCCTTCTCTGCCACGCTTGCCAACTTTGACCTATTAGAAAGAAGTCGTCAAGATTTGCAAAATTCAAGCCTAGCCCCAACTCTTCCAACAGGCAAGGCGATTTAATTTCGCCGCCGCTGATAATTAAGAGATTACCTACAGGGGGGCGCCGCATATTGGGGGGAAAACCCCTCCCCATTTTTCATTTGCGTTCGTGACTGGAAGACGTGGAACCGCAGCCACGGCGGAAATCGCCTCTGCCGCCCTATGTTAGCACTGACCGGCGGGTGGCGGCGCAGGATTCAAATTCTCATTGCTCGTCTCTCGGGGTGTGCGTGTGGGGGGTGATGTCTACAGTCTTAGAACACCAGCTTCTCCCCCCCAAAAAAACCCACACCCAGAGGGTATTTTTGAAGGTGCTTTTTTGCAACGGTGATGGTGAAGCGGAACCTCCAGCGGCAGGAGCAAGAGACAGGCTGGTCCTGGTTTTGAGGTGCCCGGGGGTCAATCTGGGGTGATAATGTTGCAAATGCTGTTGACAAGTTTTTTTTGGGTTGCTACAGGCCAGCCCTTCCCGAAGCTCGTAGTTCCCCGTTGGAGGGCAGTGAGATTCCGGAGGGGGGCAAGGGGGCAGTTGAGGGGCACCGAAAAACCAATACAGTGGACGCTCAGGTTGCAAACGTGATCTGTGCAGCATGCACTTTCGCAACCCGCAGTGTCACGTCTGCGAGGGTTGTGATTCGGCGCTTCTGCGCATGCGCAAAGAGCGATCTAGCGCTTCTGCGCATGCGCGACCCCGGAAACCCGGAAGTAACCCGTTCCGGTACTTCCGGGTTTCGGTGGGCCCGTAACCCCAAAAAATGCAACCTGAAGCGTCTGTAACTTGAGGTATGACTGTACTGTTCATTCGCTTTGCTGAGTTCCTTAAACTAAATAGTTTCGATCGGAATTGGCGTAAGTGTGGAATTAATCGCGGCCGTTTTGAATTTTATTCTGTTGTTACGCTCCTGCAAATCGCTTATTCGAATACTTTTTTTTTTATATAGGGCAGGCATGGGAGATGAGCTTATTATGGGATGAAAGGGAAAAGTTTGGGAACTGCTGGTCTAGAGAGACCCTGGGCCTCATCCGGGCACAGAGACCTCCAACTTTCTTTCGGAGAAATGGCAAGAGCTGTTAAGACAGGGGAACGGCCTCGGAACGGACTCTTCTTCCTTGTAGGGTTTTTAAATCAAAGTTGCCTGGAAAGTTTTTGACGTTTTATAGTGTTTTTAACATTTTGTTTCGAGCCGGCCGCAGGGGCTGGGGCATCGTGCAAATTATAAAATTATTATTACTATTACTATTATTATTATTAGCTGCAATCCCTGCCTTGCAGGGGGCTGGAATAGAGGACCTTTGAGGTCCCCTTTCCAACTGTACAATACTATGATTTGTTGAGGCCGAGCCAGTGCAAATACTACTGAAGGGGAAACAGCTAACAGCCTCTCATGTCTTGGGGTTCGTTTGTTTTTTTTAAGACACACTGGACTCTGACTTGGTGAGACTCCCAGCACAAAGGTACTTTAACCGCCTCTGAGAAATCAACCACTCTGAAATGTGTGACGACCCCCCCCAAAAAAAACGGACGGCTGGCAATCGAAGGAGTCCCAGCAGAGCTCTGTACATGCTACAAGCGCCCAAAGCGAGCTCCGCCGGCAGACCGTGAGACGTCGAATCTCGGGGTTTTGGATTCGAGTCCCGCGATACGGTGGCGTTGGGCTGGATGACCCCATGGGGTCCCTTCCGACTCGATGATCCTAGGAGTTAGGAAGGGACTGTGTAGCCCGCAAGGACCGGGAACAGTTCGAGAGCGGTCCCGATTCACCCCCTTGTCGACGCCACGGTTGCCTCCGCGTAAACAGGTGGGGTGGGTTGTGGGAATGGCACAAAGCCGCCAAACCTGTTGAGTTGAAGAGGCATGTGGCCCTCTCTGGCCCTCTCCTTCTATCCAGGGGCATTTATGGGGTGGGGTGGGACAAAGGGAGTACAGTGGTGCCTCGCAAGACGAAATTAATCCGTTCCGCGAGTCTCTTCGTCTTGCGGTTTTTTCGTCTTGGGAAGCACGGCTCTTAGCGGCTTAGCGGCTCTTAGCGGCTTAAAGAAAAAGGAAACAAACTCGCAAGACGTTTCGTCTTGCGAAGCAAGCCCATAGGGAAATTCATCTTGCGGAATGACTCAAAAAACGGAAAACCCTTTCGTCTAGCGAGTTTTTCGTCTTGCGAGGCATTCGTCTTGCGGGGCACCACTGTACAACGGCCCGTGCGCCTCGCGTGAGTTTGTGAACGGGAGAAGAGGCACCCGAACCTGTGCGCACGGAAACACGCCCCACCTCTTTGCACAAGCCCAGAACACCGAACCCCCTCAAATCCATCTTGGCCACCCAGCAGCCTCTTTCAGAAACTTCGGGATCAACGCAAAAAGGAAAGAATTAAAAAACAACAACCGAAAACCCTCGCTTCACTTCCTCCATTGCAATTTGCCCTCGCGCGACCCCGTCCGTAATGCTGATTTTATATTTTTTTAAAAGGCAATAATTCCCCCCAACCCACCCCGCATACCTCCCCCTATCCCATACACGCATTAAAAGCATGCAAACAGATCTGTGCATTAAATCTCATTAAAGTTAATACATTTTTCTTTTCTGTAGAAGGCAAGGCACATTATGTGGTATAAAACATCTTTCTCTTGTTTTTTTTTCATTTTTTCATTTTTTGTTTTCTCTCGTGCAAATTCGGGCGGGGAGGGGGGGCGAGGCGGGGTGGGAGCGGTGGATTTCTTCTCCCAACCCCCACCCCGTTTCGTTCCTCATCGGAGAGGCGGAGCCAAGTTTTTTTGGAGGGGGGAAGGCGAGAAGGGGGCGGGGCTTATGTATTCTTGCCATGCACACATTCTCAGCCAGCTGATTGGTTGAGCTAGGTCACATGAGTTCCTGTTCCGAAAGCACCATGCAGTCTATAGTGGCAAAGGGTTAAAAAAAATCTCTCTTGGTTCCTTCCGGAAACCTCTCCACCAATTGCAAATATACGCTTTATGATTTCCGTTTAAAAAAATAATAACGACCCCCATGGGAAGGTAACCAGCTTTGTGGTTTCATTTCAGCTTGGAGAAAACCCATGGTTTTTTGTTTGTTTTTTTCCGGGGGGGCGGGGCGGGGTTGTGGGGCGCTCCCAACCCACTACTGGCTAAACCTGGCGTCAACATTTCTCGTTATATAAAGGTGCAGAGATGTAAACAAGAGTCTCTGGGAACTGCCCTCCCTTTCCGCCAAACGCTGCCCATTGGAGGGGAGGGCCTTGGGGTTACCTAGCAAAGTGTCTCCCCCTCCCCCATGGCCTCGGAGGAGGAAGTGGAGGGGTCAGGAGGGGGCAGGTGGGTTTTTGCATATGCAAACGCAAGCCCCAGGTGGGTGGAGAAGCCACAGCCCCTGAGGATAAGTCGCGAGCGACGTCATTGTTGGAAGCATCATTCAGAGGGGCGACAGGCACTGCGGCCCCAATCTTTCAGGCCGCGAAGCTGGGCTGAAGACAGAAGACCCCCGGGAATGGGGGAAAGTCCTCCTGGGAATCGCACGAGACCAGGCCAAAGGTCCCCCAAAACCGCTGCTGTTTCGACTGAAGGAGCTGCGCCGGAGAAGTCAGTGCTTTTTCTCAAAAGCTCACAGCTCTTCTTCTTCTTTTCCTTTTTGTACATCTGAAGGCTCAGAGATTCCTGGGCGAAGGAGATTGGGTGCGCCACAAACCGGTTTGGGCTCAGCGGTTAAAAAACAACAACCCCAAACGTATAAAAACCAGAACCAACACCCCTCACATTTCAGCTAGGAGACAGGAACAGATTCGAGAATTCTGGGGCTTTAAAAGCCAGCCTGGCGTTTATGTTGGGGAGAAACTCACCCAAGGATGGATTTCATCTCTGGGGCTGGTGGCGGAAAGCTCCAAGATATTCTGGATCAAAATGTCATCTGGGTTCTTCCTGGCACATCTAGGGTGCAAAAACACCCACCTCTTTTGCACCAGTTGGACAACCGCCATGGCTTCTCCCCCAACGAACGCCGGAAACTATAGTTTGGAGAGCGCGGGCAGGGAGAATGCAGCCTTGCAGATGGTCCCAAACTCCCGGCGACTACGGACTGCGATTCGCGGCTTCCAAAACTTCCTTCTCCTTTCTCGGCGCGCCATGTGGTCATTCTAGCTGGTCTGCTTGGACGGGCCGCTGCTGGATACGGGCCGCAATGCCCTCTGCACCTCACACGTCCCTCCTTGCAGAATCGATCGCTTTTGAACACACAGAGGGAAACTCTCCGGGGATCGTTTCGAAGGATCTCCGCTTTTGCTGAAAAGGAGAAGGACCCATCTGAAGCGAAGGCGGCGCTCGCCAGACTTTGCAGAAAACTGTGGCATCGGCAGCGGCGCAAGGACTCTTGCACGAACCTCCGTCGCGGATGCTTCCGTTGCGATGTCTGCGTTGCAGCCGGTTGGACTCAGAGACCCTGGGAAAAGGGGGCGACCCCCTCCCAGCTCAGCAATTCTACGGTTCTGCGAACGACGGGAGGAGATCAGGTCCGTGGTGTTTTAAAGCTTTGGTGTTCGCTAGGAAAAGAGGGTGTTGGTTGGGGCGTGAGGCGTTATTGAAATGACGCTCTCTCGGAGCACTACAAGTTCAGCTCGGATCGGGGCCTGCGCCCGCGGTCGCCGCTTTCTCCGTAACCCGGCGAGGAGGACTGGCGCATTAAAATGTAGGCACTTGTACCAGTCGGAGATGGCTTTTGGGCTCCACGGTCTGGGGCTTGCGGGAGGGCAGGAATGGGGAGGGAAAGGATAAATTGAGTCCTAGAGGGAGGGGGCAACTGTGGGGTAAGGTAAGGCCTCCCCACACCTCTGCTGGATTTAGCTATTTTGTCCTGAAAGACTCACTCCAATAAGGCCCCGTTCTGTGCCTCCCTGGTGGTCGCCTCTTGACAGCACCCCCCCTCAAAGAATAACAAAAAAGCACTAGGGGGAGACGGCCTTCCTCACCTCGTTCCCCCCCCACGTAAACTCCCCCTCCCGCCCCGACCTTCCTTTCTCCTTTTCAAAGTGCATTTCCTACAACAATAATAATGTGCAATCCGTATTAGCAGTCCCGTCCCTGGCCTCGCCGCCATCCACGCCACCCCCCCCGACATAGCTGGTTTAACTATAACATGCATAGCTCTTTGTACACAAGGGCTGGGGGGGGGGGGTTGTTTGCAGGGCAAACGGGGAGGGGGGGTGCCACCAGCTCGCTCACATCCCTCCACCAGCCCCCTTCGCCCGCCGAGCCGGGGGCCCGGTCCTCAAATGTACGCAAACCCGCCGGCACGTTACCTTTCCCAAACCTCCCTCCTAAAGGGGTTTTGCCAGGCGGGTGGGCAAAGGTGGGGGCTTGAGGGGAGACGCGGAACCCCACTCCGGCCGCAAACCCGCTCCCCGTAAGAGAGCAGGATGGCAATTCTCCGCGTGGGCCGGGCAGGGAACCCGTTCTCTCGGCCTCCCGTCCAACTTTAAGGCAAGGGTTCGAGACAGACCTCTAGTACCATGCGGGAAATTGGGGTGGGGGGTGCTGTTTAAACACAGCGTACGGCCGTATCCAACCCCCTGCCTGGCACTGGAAGAAGTTGTGCCGCGCCAACCCTTCAAGTTTCCAAAGGGTTGTGGGGTTTTTTGCACGTGCGGCGTTTGGGCTCTGCCTGCGTGGACGCAGCTCGGGTCTACCCTCCAACCGACAGCCCCTTTTGACCAACCCTGTCTTCTGCGCCCCCCTCCCCGCCCATCCCACCCCCTTTCCCCAAGATGGCATCTTTCAAACGTGCTTTTACGCGCATCTGGGTGGGAAGAGCGCAGTTGCGGAAACGCGCTCCGTTCTTCCTCCGCCGTAGAAATCTCGCCAAACACCCTGTCATGCGGTGGGTGCCGCGGGCGGAACCCCCCCCCTACGGGGAAGCAAAGCGCAGGTTATTTTGTAGGGGGGGAGGGATTGGGGACCACAGACGCGGCATAAAAGGTGTCCAGCTTTTCTCCCTCGCGGGAGAGGGGGTTTGCTACCTCCGCCGTCTCGACGCGCCATGGAGATCCGCCGTGCGCGCCGTTCCATCGTCTTCTCCGGAGAAGGAAGGCGGTGTACAAAAGGGGAGCGGGGTGGGGGGGGTGGGAAGGTGCTGGAGGGGGCGGCAGCAGGCCAGGAATTACGCCCCCCCTCACTCTAGTCTCTCTCTTTTCCACCCCTTCACTCCCAAGGGGAGAAAAAAGATCAGGAACATTTTGCATATAACATCCCTTTTGAGAACGGAACCGGCGGGGTGGCCGCGAGGCGCGATACGTCCTCTATCCAAAGTAGTGTTCGTTTCTGGCCCCCCAAGACTTGTCAGACGGGGTTGTGGGCTGGGCAGGCGAGTCTTCTCTTCGTTCGTTTTTTAAAACATTTTGCAAAAGTTTGGACCTTCTTCCCGTGGCGCCAAGGACTCCCGAAGCCAAGTCCGCCTTCGCCCCTCTCTCCGCACCGCCATCAAGGTTTGAGCCGGGGGGGTCGGGAGTGGGTGTGAATCGTTCTCCTCGGAGGAAGCCCAAAGCCCAGGAGGGGGGGGGTGAGGGGGGTGAGGAAGATGAAGGTCCAAATGTAAGCTGCGGTTAACCTAAATACCAGGACTGGAGGACAAGAGGGGAGAGAAAGAGAAAGTGGAAACAAGAGAAAATTATTCCCCCCCAAAAAAATCACATATATATATATATTTATTTTCAACATTTATCACCTAACAAAAGTGCTAGCCAGATACTTTGGGGGTCGTCTGCAAATTAAGGTTTGCCTATTAAAGGTAAAGGGACCCCTGACCGTTAAGTCCAGTCGTGGCCGACTCTGGGGTTGCGGTGCTCATCTTGCTTTACTGGCCGAGGGAGCCGGCGTACAGCTTCCGGGTCATGTGGCCAGCATGACTAAGCCGCTTCTGGCGAACCAGAGCAGCGCACGGAAACACCATTGACCTTCCCGCCGGAGCGGTACCTATTTATCTACTTGCACTTTGACGTGCCTTCGAATTGCTAGGTGGGCAGGAGCTGGGACCGAGGAACGGGAGCTCACCCCGTCATTGCGGGGATTCGAACCGCCGACCTTCTGATCGGCAAGTCCTGGGCTCTGTGGTTTAACCCACAGCGCCACCCGTGTGTAGTTTTTGCAAATAGCCAGCAGGTGTCAGCACAGCCTTTTTGACTCTGTTTCTAGCTAGAGCTATTCCAGACATAGAATTATAGTTTTCAAAGAGATATTGGGGATCATTCTGGTTCAGCCCCCTGCAATGCAGGAATAAGCGGCTGGGACAAAAGACCCTGGAAGAGTCTTAGACCATCACTATTTCTGTTGGTGAATCCCCTCCAAAACCCTCCACAATTTCACTTCCCTGAAAAAACTCAGGAACCAGGCATGGAACAATCACTCTGCGTGTGTTTGCGATGGAAAAAAAGCAGGTGTAGAAATTTAGCGCTGAGCCCAGTGTCTGCTTCCCCCGGAAACTCAGCATTTTTAAAATTTTATTTTTTAAATCAAGTCGCTAGTCCTCAATATATTCCCCAGTGGTAGTGATGGGGGTTGCACCATCGCCAAATTACGTTTCTACAGGTTGCAGCATTCGTTTTCCTGAGAATTTCAGCTTAAATAACCCATTTCTTTTGGGATTATGGACAATTTTTTTCTGGAGGCCCCATTGGCGAAAGCGCGCCTTGGGTTACAACCTGTTTTGGTTTGCAAACGGACCTCCAGAATGGATTATGGTTGTAAACCAAGGTAAGGTAAAGTTAAAGGGACCCCTGACCATTAGGTCCAGTCGTGGCCGACTCTGGGGTTGCGGCGCTCATCTCGCTTTACTGGCCAAGGGAGCCGGTGTACAGCTTCCGGGTCATGTGGCCAACCGGACTAAGCCTCTTCTGGCGAACCAGAGCTGCGCACGGAAACGCCGTTTAACTTCCCGCTGGAGTGGTACCTATTTATCTACTTGCTCTTTGACGTGCTTTCGAACTGCTAGGTTGGCAGGAGCAGGGACTGAGCAACGGGAGCTCACTCCGTCATTGCGGGGATTCGAACCGCCGACCTTCTGATCGGCAAGCCCTAGGCTCCGTGGTTTAACCCACAGCGCCACCACTGTAAAATAAAAGCTGTGAACCAGTGCCAGATTTACGTATAAGCTAAACAAGCTACAGCTTAGGGTCCCACTCTCTAGGGGCCCCCAAAAAAGTTTAAAGGGGAAAAACTGGATGTACATTTCCAAAATATAAGATAAAAAAACAAATAGAATAAAACCTACATGCAGCAACAATGTTTTGTGTTGTGGAGGCTCCTATGGTGTAAGTCATGGGCCCCGCATGCTCCCTAAAATATCCCTGCTTTGCTCCTTTCTATATATAGGGTGCCTACATTCTGCATGTGCAAATGGCTTGACATACCTGTTAGGTCCATAATTTACCATATAGCATATATTCAACACAAAAAACAGCGGCCATTTGTTCTTGGCAAAGGACAGCTGGACATAGAAAGGGCCCCATTACTTTTCAGGAAATTAGGGCCTCATCCGGCACTGGCTTTAGCTGAGGTTCCTACATTGCAAGGGGTTGGAATGGATGACCCCTGGGGTTCCCTTATCGCTCTACGATTCCACGACCTGCAAGCCATCTTGGCTGGAGGTGTTTGTGCGTGGAGAGAGAGGCTGCGCCATAATTCCTACTGCGTCTAACAAGCTTTTTTCCCCTCCCCTCCTTTTTTTTTTGCAGATTCAGCAGATCTCGGCTGGCGAGAGCGATTTCCCCTACGCGCTCCTCCTCTCCTAGCCAGCCACCCGCACTCTCCGCACTGCCTCTCCTCTGCAGTCAATTCCCCCCCCCCCTGCAAGAAACCTCCCACCCCCACAAAACACACCCAGACCCATATATGCCCTCTGGGATATTCCAACTGCGGCACGGAGAATCGTGCGTGAAAAGAGAGATTTGCGGGCCGGCCGCGTGGATCTGACCCCCCGTCTCCCTGCCTGACGAAGGCAGAAGATTTTGCAGAGGGAGGAAAAGGTCACACGGATCGCTTCTTCGGACACCCGACCAAAGACGTGTCAAATCTTTTATTTCCCTTTTATGAAAATTTCCTGCTTTGAGACCCCACAGCTAATTCTCCCCTGGTCTCCTCGCTGGCCCAAGTAGGACCAATTCAGCCAGCTAGCCCTGGGGATCATCTAATGCTTATTAGATGGATTTCCCCTAAATTGATTCCTGAGCTTTGAATTTTATTGTTATTCACGTTTTCATGCTGCTTTTACAATTAAGTGTTTTAGATTTGTTGTGAGCCTGGTGTTTGAGCCGGGAAGGGCGGGGTATAAATAAAAATCTATTATTATTATTATTAATTGAGGGGAAAGCACGCACCCAAATTGTGTCTGTTTGCGAAACGAGTTTGCGAAAAGGCATTCATCTCGCCGTCTTTTCCTCCCTTTGGACGTCTCAGAATCGCAAGCTAGCTATCTGGCCTGAATCAAAGGACTGTAGAGTTGCAAAGGGACCCCCAGGGGTCATCCATCTCAACCCCGTATGCAATGCCGGAATTTCAGCTAAAGTATCCCTGACAGAGGGCCATTCGAACTCTGCTTAAAGACCTCTGAGGAAGACTTCCATCCCACAGCCGAACAGCTCTTACTGCCAGAAAGTTTCCCCTGATAATTTCGTTGGAATCTCCTTTGGTGGCAAAGGGGTAGAAGGAAAAAGAAGCCCCAAAAATAATAAACTACAAAAATTTCCTGAAATGGCGCGGTTGACAAATAGCTATATCAGACATAGGCAAACCCCAGCCCTCCAGATGTTTGGGACTACAACTCCCATCATCCCTAGCTAACAGGACCAGTGGTCAGGGATGATGGGAATTGTAGTCCCAAACATCTGGAGGGCCGGAGTTTGCCTATGCCTGAGCTATATAATTCCTGGTGTAGTAAGATAAGACCTTTGGAGCAGGCATTTAAAAAATAAAGTTTATTTTTAATGAATCGCTCTAAAGGTAAAGAGACCCCTGACTGTTAGGTCCAGTCGTGGCCGACTCTGGGGTTGTGGTGCTCATCTCGCTTTGCTGGCCAAGGGAGCCGGCGTGCAGCTTCCAGGTCACGTGGCCAGCAGGACTAAGCCGCTTCTGGCGAACCAGAGCAGCGCACGGAAACGCCGTTTACCTTCCCGCCGGAGCTGTACCTATTTATCTACTTGTGCTGGTGTGCTTTCGAACTGCTAGGTTGGCAGGAGCAGGGACCGAGCAACGGGAGCTCACCCCGTTGCGGGGATTCGAACTGCCGACCTTCTGATCGGCAAGCCCTAGGCTCTGTGGTTTAACCCACAGCGCCACCTGCGTCCCTATGAACCGCCCTAGTAGGGCAGTAATTGTTACTTGATAAATTGTCACCCCCCTCCATGGTGGCACCTGGGGCGGACCGTCCCCCCTTCCTACGCCCCTGCCCACAATCCTTGACCACTCACTGGTCAAGCTGGCTGCAGGAGGACGGAGAAAGCAAAGGGTCCGGTCACCTTCGGAGGTCCACAGGTCTCCCCCAACCCTGGTCCGAGAAGAGGAATTCCTCCATCGCCATGACCCCGAGGAAGAGTTAGGCGGACTCACCTGTGCCTGATAGATGCTGCCAGGATCCCGTCCTAGTCCCACGAAGCGGTTCGCAGGGGGTGTGCCTGGGGCGGAGTAGGCTGAGGAAGGGAAGGAGGGAGGGGGGGAGAGGAAGAAAGGAGGGGGGACACAGCACGGTTTAGAAAAGAAACGCAAAACAAACCCCCGACCACCAATTCCTACCCATTCGTGAGGAAACCACCCGGAATAATCTATCTTCCTTCCTTCCTTCCTTCCTTCCTTCCTTCCTTCCTTCCTTCCTTCCCTTCCTTCCTTCCTTCCTTCCTCTCCCTCTCTCCTTCCTTCCTTCCTTCCTTCCTTCCTTCCTTCCTTCCTTCCTTCCTTCCTTCCTCTCCCTCTCTCCTTCCTTCCTTCCTTCCTTCCTCTCCCTCTCTCCTTCCTTCCTTCCTTCCTTCCTTCCTTCCTTCCTTCCTTCCTTCCTTTCCTTCCTTCCTTCCTTCCTTCCTCTCCCTCTCTCCTTCCTTCCTTCCTTCCTTCCTTCCTTCCTTCCTTCCTTCCTCTCCCTCTCTCCTTCCTTCCTTCCTTCCTTCCTTCCTTCCTTCCTTCCTTCCTTCCTTCCTCTCCCCCTCTCCTTCCTTCCTTCCTTCCTTCCTTCCTTCCTTCCTTCCTTCCTTCCTTCCTTCCTTCCTTCCTCTCCCTCTCTCCTTCCTTCCTTCCTTCCTTCCTTCCTTCCTTCCTTCCTTCCTTCCTTCCTCTCCCTCTCTCCTTCCTTCCTTCCTTCCTTCCTTCCTTCCTTCCTTCCTTCCTTCCATTTATATGCCCCCCCCTTCATCACAAAATCTCAGAGCATCTCACAGGACAAAATACGAGCTAAAGACCACAAGCAAACAGTTAAAACGGCAAACAACCCATCTCCTTCCCACAAACACATTTAAGAGGCTGCAGAATGCCGAAAGGGACGGACTGTGCAGAAACGGCAAAGCCGGCGGCGAAATAAAAAAAGTGCGAAATGACAAACTTGTTATAGAAGAAGAGAAGCCTAATTATAATATATTTATATATATTAACAGTCAAAGTAAATTGTGGGCGGAAGTAGAGATAAAAGCAGCGGGAGGAAAACGACAAACTTTTCCACAAACTTTTCTTTCTTTCTTTCTTTCTTTCTTTCTTTCTTTCTTTCTTTCTTTCTTTCTTTCTTTCTTTCCTTCCTTCCTTCCTTCCTTCCTTCCTTCCTTCCTTGCTTGCTTGTCCTTGTGGTTACCCTGAGGACACAGCAGAAATATTTGCTGCTGCCCCCTCTCCCCCCGGGCTCTCAAGCGCACCAATCTACGATTTTATTTTATTTCCCCCCTTTTTATTGCATCTGTAGCCCCCCTATCTTTCAAAGAGCTCAAGGTGGTGTTTGCGCTCCTCATTACCATCCTACAATGACCCTGCAAGGCGGGAGAGGCTGAAAGATCGGAACTGGCCCCAGGCAGAGTTCGAAATTCGCCAGGCTCCTTTTGCAACCAAGTGAAGATTCCTGGGTGCCAGGATAAGATCCTTGGACCTTGCCTGATTTCCCACGCCAGCGACGCACCCTGCAGAATTCTACCCGCTGTTATTTCATCCGTAGAACCGGAATGAATTCCAGGAACCAAAAAGTCGTCTTGAAAACTACAAGCTTCTAACTGCCTGCCCCCCCCCCCCAAATGGCAACTTAGAATCCCCACAGTCCAAAGCGAACAGATCTACGTCAGTGTCTCAGCCTCAAAACACAACATTGCCTATATTGGCTCCCAGTACGTTTCTGAGCACAATTCAAAGTGTTGGCGCTGACCTTGAATGCCCTAAACGGCCCAGTATCCCCGAAAGAGCGTCTCCACCCCCATCATCCACCCCGGACACCTGGGTCCATCTCCCAAGGGCCTTCTGTCGGTTCCCTCCCTGCGAGAAGCGAGGTTACAGGGAACCAGGCAGAGGGCCTTCTCGGTGGTGGCGCCCGCCCTGTGGAACGCCCTCCCGTCAGATGTCAAGGAAATAAACAACTATATGACTTTTTTAAGACAGCCCTGTATGGGGAAGTTTCCAACACTTGAGTTTTATTCTGGTTTTATATGGGTCGGAAGCCGTCTGGCGTGGCTGCGGCGACCCGGTCAGTTGGACAGGGTTCAAATTATCATTCATATAATTATTATGTGGTTTCCCATCGGTTCCAGCTGTTTAAGGAAATGAAAAGGGACTTTATCTCAGTGCCTGGTTGTGTAAAAAGGTGTTGGGATTCCTAGCTCACGGCAGAGGAACTGAGTGAGTTTTGTTTTAGATTCCAGTGTGGGCTTTTGGGTTAAAGGACGCAAACCTGTGTTCTGTTTTTAAGCTATAAGGAACATTCATTAAACAGGGTCATTGTGCACCAATTCTCATCGGTTCCAGACAGCATAGGGACGGTATGGCAAGAGTCTGGCAATATCTGAAAGGTCACAGGTTCTCTGCCAGGTATTTAAGAAGAATTCCCAGTCGCAAAGATGCTATTAGCCCAGAGATGGAAATAAGCGATAACCCCGGCCAGATAAGAATGGCAAACCAAGTTGATGGACGATGCCAAAATGGCAAAATTCACTGGGAAGCTCAGGAATCAAGAAGACAAGGACTTTGAAAAAGAACGGGGAAAGTTTATCATTTATATGTGAGACCCTTGCGAGCAGGTCCAGCTCCGAGGGCCTTCCGGCGGTTCCCTCCCTGCAAGAAGCGCGGTTATAGGGAACCAGGCAGAGGGCCTTCTCGGTGGTGGCACCCTCCCATCAGATGTCAAGGAAATAAACAGCTTTCTGATTTTTAGAAGACACTTCAAAGCAGCCCTGTTTAGGGAAATTTTTAATGTTTGGTATTTTTAATATTAGGGGGACGCGGGTGGCGCTGTGGATAAAACCTCAGTGCCTAGGGCTTGCCGATCGCATGGTCGGCGGTTCGAATCCCCGCGGCGGGGTGAGCTCCCGTCTTTCGGTCCCAGCTCCTGCCCACCTAGCAGTTCGAAAGCACCCCTAAGTGCAAGTAGATAAATAGGTACCGCTTTATAGCGGGAAGGTAAATGACGTTTCCGTGTGCGGCTCTGGCTCGCCAGAGCAGCTTCGTCATGCTGGCCACGTGACCCGGAAGTGTCTCTGGACAGCGCTGGCCCCCGGCCTCTTAAGTGAGATGGGTGCACAACCCTAGAGTCGGACACGACTGGCCCGTACGGGCAGGGGTACCTTTACCTTTATTTTTAATATTCTGTTGGGAGCTGCCCAGTGTGGCTGGGGAAACCCAGCCAGATGGGTGGGGGATTATTATTATTATTAATCAATGGAAGTCCTTCATTACACAGATGCTCCTTTGGCTAGATCTGCGTCTGCAAGAGGCTATTTCGGATCGATGAGCCGCAAAGCTTCTATTTAGCCGCAAACTATTCAGTTGCAAGCCACCAGAAGGGACACTGTTTTGATTTCAACAGGTGCGTTTTAAGCTAAGGTTATAGTCAGTCAGTCAGTTTTATTGCACATAGCCAAAGGCTGCTGCTAAGGTTACAAGACGTCCCCGTTTCCCGGGGACAGTCCCCAGATTTACAAATCACACCCCCGGACGAAACCCTATCATTCCTGTTGAAGTTAAAATGTGTCCCCGGATTCGCTGAGAAAAAATCTGGTAACCTTATTTTAAACCGGGCCTTTGCCCAAGCCCTTCCCATTGTCAGGTCAGGGCTGCCGCTGTTTCGAACCCAGGTCTCCCCCGCTACTGCTGCCGCCGCCGCCCCTGAAAAAAAACAACCCCCTCCTATGAAAAACGCTGCCACGTTCCGAATCCCACCCCTCTCCGGAAAATGGAAACGCAAGACTGCGGTCTGTGAGCGTGTCTGGATTTGGGGGTTTGGGGTGGGTGGGCGGAATTGGGCATGGGTGGGCATGGCTGCTGGGCCATTTGGGAGGGGGTGGGCGGGCGGGATTCAGGATCGGGTTGGGGGGGCGTTTTTTAGGCTTGCTTACTGGGAGACGTCGGCGAAGTGGTCCCTCCCTCGGAAGTTGTCGCGATGGGTTTGGTGTCGGGTGAGATTGCCAGGCGGGGCAGACCCGGGGGGGGCGGCGGCGCCAACATCTGGGCGGGAAGGTAATGCCCGGGAACCTTCACTTGGCCACCTCCATTTAACTAGGGGGGGACACAAGATGGAAAACAAAAGAAGAGACACAAAGCTGGTTAACAGAGCCCTCAAAAGAGCCGCCCAGTGGAGAACCCCCCCACTTAGAAAAAACGGGGACGGCGGCCGGGCAAGATTGGGGAACACGGGAAACTCAGCCAGCTCAACTTGGCGTCCCCATTTGTGACCCCCCCCCCCCAGCAGCTGGTATTTCGAGGTAGACTACATCTCTTTCAAATCAGAACCAGTGAAGGCGGTGAAGGTCCTGTGTGAGGGTCTGGAGGCGGTTGGAGGATGGATGGCGGCTAACGGATTGAGGTTGAATCCTGACAAGACAGAAGGACTGTTTTGGGGGGACAGGAGGCGGGCAGGTGTGGGGGACTCCCTGGTCCTGAATGGGGTGACTGACCCCCGAAGGACCAGGTGCACAGCCTGGGAGTCATTTTGGACTCACAGCTGTCCATGGAGGCGCAGGTCAATTCTGTGTCCGGGGCAGCTCCATCTGGGACGCAGGATGAGACCCTACCTGCCCACAGACTGTCTGGCCAGAGTGGAGCATGCTCTGGTTATCTCCCGCTTGGACTACTGCCATGCGCTCTACGCGGGGCTGCCTTTGAAGGTGACCCGGAAACTACAACTAATCCAGAATGCGGCAGCCAGACTGGGGACTGGGAGCGGCTGCCAGGACCACATAACACCGGTTCTGAGAGATCTGCATTGGCTCCCATGACGTTTCCGAGCACAACTCAAAGTGTTGGTGCTGACCTTGAAAGCCCTAAACGGCACAGTATACCTGAAGGAGCGTCTCCACCCCCATCGTTCACCCCGGACACCGGGGTCCATTTCCCAAGGGCCTTATGGCGGTTCCCTCCCTGCGAGAAGCGAGGTTACAGGGAACCAGACAGAGGGCCTTCTCAGTGGTGGTGCCCTCCCTTCAGATGTCAAGGAAATAAACAACTATCTGACTTTCAGATGACAGCCTAGTTTAGGGAATTTTTTAATGTTTTCTCATGCTTTTATATTTTTGTTGGGAGCCACCCAGAGTGGCTGGGGAAGCCCAGCCAGATGGGCGAGGTATAAATAATAAAATTATTATTATTATTATTATTATTATTATTATTATTATTATTATTATTATTATGTGGTGGTGTAATTTAGGCATAGGACTATTGCTGGACTGTTGAGCTTTGCTTTGCGGCATTTGAAAACGCATTCCTTTATTTTATCATTTTATTTTATTTTATTTTAGGATCAGCAGGGTGCAGTTGCAAAAGCTGGAATAAAGATTGAGGGGGGAGCCATCCGTGGACCCCCCTATATTTATGAGAAGGGCAGGGGAAAACCACATGCTGCTAGTGGGCGGGGCCAGAGGCAAAATGGGCGGGGCGACAAATGCAAATTCTGCCTTTATGCAGTAGACTAGTTTCTTACATGGACTTTCTCACAAACACACATACAGATCCGTCCGGTCAACTGCCCCTAGAGTCGCAAGAGAGCGCCGGGACTAAAATAGTTTACCCAAAACTTCACTCCTGTGGTTTATCCCCACGACGGCTACTCACGCTGGGTTTTAGTAAAGCAAGCCATTTAATTAAACGATATTGAGCGACAGAACAACTCGGCCACAATAAGGAAATTCTGCCCACAGTAAGACTTACTCCCCACCTAGACGTTTTGACTCTTGGCCGCCCTGTTTGCATAACTTAATAATTCCAAAATATAGACGTGTTTTGACTGTCGCAAGACTGAATATACTGAATATACTCGAGGGACGATTCCAAAAAAAACCCAATGGGGAAAAAGCTAATGTCCCCGTCGAGATGGCAGTTGCGAATCGGCAGCTCATGTCCTTCCGGCCTGCAATCTTTAGAAAGATTTGGGGAGCAAAATTATCACCCCTCTTTTATTGTCCATTCCGGGTCGCCCAACCACTGTTACAGTCTCCATTCCCTCCGCAGATCAAGATGAACAGGCGATAGATAGCAAAATTTGCAAGGTTTTTAGCTGGAGCGATTAGAATAAGATGTAATTTTAAATGTAATTTAACTTTTTACATTTGTTCTCTGTATACAGCGGTACCTTGGTTCCCAAATGCCTTGGTTCTCAAACACCTTGGTTCCCAAACGCCGCAAACAAGGAAAAGTGTTCTGGTTCATGAACGTTTTCCGGAAGCCGGATGTCCGGCGCGGCTTCCGATTGTGCGCAGAAAGCTCCTGCGGCCAATCGGAAGCTGTGCCTCGGTCGCTGAACGTTTTCGGACTTCCGGAACGGATTCCGTTTGGCACGACTGTATTTTTTTGGGGGGGAGGAGACAAAAACATAGACTGGTTTCCCCCGGAGGTGCCGTATTCTGGATACGTCCAGGAAAACCCAGACGTACTTCAACCCTACGCAGGGAGACCACACCCAAGGAAATAAAACAGGAGCAAATATGGAAGTGAGAGCTGGACCATCAAGAAGGCTGATGGCCGAAGAGTTGATGCTTTTGAATTCTGGTGCTGGAGGAGACTCTTGAGAGTCCCATGGACTGCAAGAAGATCAAACCTCTCCATTCGGAAGGAAATCAGCCCTGAGTGCTCACTGGAAGGACAGATCCTGAAGCTGAGGCTCCAAGACTTTGGCCACCTCCTGAGAAGAGAAGACTCTGATGTTGGGAAAGATGGAGGGCGCAAGGAGAAGGGGACGACAGAGGACGAGATGGTGGGACAGTCTTCTCGAAGCTCCCAGCATGAGTTTGACCAAACTGTGGGAGGCAGTGGAAGACAGGAGGGCCTGACGTGCTCTGGTCCAGGGGGTCACGAAGAGGCGGACACGACTAAACGACTAAACAACAAAAGTTTTTTCACAGGTAACGTTGGCTCGTAAATGCAGTGTGTGTTTCTGGGAGGTGGGGGGGGGTCAGGCCTCCTCTATTCCCCCCCCCCCAGCTGCCCTGCAGGCAGCCTGAGCTGTAGGTAGGTACCTCTTTGATGGGACCACCTGCTGGTGATGGAGCTGGGAGCCCACCAGGGTGGAGAGCAAGTTGCACATCAAAGATGCCTTTATATGTTATGCTTATCGACGGCTGGACCCATCTGTGTGTGTGTGTGTGTGTGTGTGTGTGTGTGTGTGTGTGTGTGTGTGATGGTTGCAGAAGGCAGGGAGAGTTTGATTTAGAGACTGCTGGAGATTTCCAGCTTCAAAGCAGTCCGAAATCTCCCTCTGGCTTTCCCCCTCTCGTAACACGCCGTGCCGCTGCCCCGTCTCGCTGCGATCAAACCCAATATTTCTACTGCTCCTTTCGGCGATCCCTCATAGCCAGTTGTCTTCCATAAACACTGTCTTAACCGTAAGTCCGTAAGTGACTGTGGAGGCCAGTTCTGGATCCCCACGTCCTTCCACAGTGGGGACATAGGTTTCCGGGCGGGAGTTGATCCCGGTGAGGGTTTGCCAAGCACACCTTCCTCTTAGCACGTTTCTCCCTCGCGTCCTGAGTTCAAGTGTCTTCAAAGCCCACGACACCTTTGGTCAAGGCTGTTCTCCAACTGGAGCACTCGCAGGCCAGTGTTTCCCAGTTGTCAGTGTTTATACTACATTTTTTAAGATTTTGCCCTGAGACCTCTTTTGTTGGCCACCAACATTACGCTCTCCGTTTTTAAGTTCGGAACAGAGGAGTTGCTTTGGAAGACGGTAATTTCACTATGCAACGACTGCTGCACGGATGTTACTAGCCCAGAGACGGAAAGAAGATAAAGTCCCTACCAGAGAATAATGGCAAACTAAGCTGATGGACTGAAGGGACGCGGGTGGCGCTGTGGGTTAAACCACAGAGCCTAGGACTTGCCGATCAGAAGGTCGGCAGTTCGAATCCCCGTGACGACGGGGTGAGCTCCCATTGCTCGGTCCCTGCTCCTGCCAACCTAGCAGTTCGAAAGCACAAAGTGCAAGTAGATAAATAGGTACCGCTGCAGCGGGAAGGTAAACGGTGTTTCCATGCGCTGCTCTGGTTCGCCAGAAGCGGCTTAGTCCTGCTGGCCACATGACCTGGAAGCTGTACACCGGCTCCCTTGGCCAGTAAAGAGAGATGAGCGCCGCAACCCCAGAGTCGGCCACGACTGGACCTAATGGTCAGGGGTCCCTTTACCTTTAGCTTTAAGCTGATGGACTAAGCCTTGCCAACCCCTGATCTATCCCATCTTCTGTCTAAGCAATGCCCCCCTTTCTCAGACCTGCTGGTCCTTATAACAAACCGGTTCCCGAGCTTGACATTTCCTCTGCCCTCCTAGTTCCCCTTTCCTTTTGTGTTGTGCTTTGGCTGTTGCAGATTCTAAGCTCCCTTGACCCACAGCATTATTTCTGCGGCACCCCTGTGGGGCTCAGGAGCCCAGTTATGTCCCCCCCCCCTTGCCTGCAGAGCTGGCAGCCCCTCACCATTTTTTGAACACCCTTCCTTGTTGCCAGCGGCACCCCTGAACATCATTCAAGGCACCCCAGGGTGCCACGACACACTGAATCACTGCATTACACCCCGGAACAAGGTGTCATACGCCCCAAACGCAGCAAGTGTCCCGGGGCATTATGGGAAACTCCAAAGCTGCCCCCTGCAAGATGAAGGGAAGTCACGGGAGTGCTGCTGTCGCCCCCCATAAGATATCTGTGTGCCCCAACACAAGCAAGGGAGCCTCCTCTTTCGCCATCAACACTTCCTGTCCTGACGCACAGACAGCTCCCTTTTAATAATAAAAATAATAAATTTTATTTATACCCCGCCCTCCCCGGCCAGAGCTGGGCTCAGGGCGGCTAACACCAGTAAAATGACAGTAAAAACATAATAATAATTGCCGTATTTTTCGCTCTATAAGAGCCTACCTGTCGCAGCTCTGTCTGAGTCTTGGGCAAGCCTAACAAATAATTTTTAAAACTCCCAAGATCAATGATGAGGATGGTGATTTATTAAAATTGCATACCGCCCCAAACCTGCAGGTCTCAGTTCACCGAATAATATGACAATATAAAAATGGAAAATACCGTATTTTTTGCTCTGTAAGACACACTTTTTCCCTCCTAAAAAGTAAGGGGAAATGTGTGTGCGTCTTATGGAGCGAATGCAGGCTGCGCAGCTATCCCAGAAGCCAGAACAGCAAGAGGGATTGCTGCTTTCACTGCGCAGCGATCTCTCTTGCTGTTCTGGCTTCAGAATATTTTTTTTCTTGTTTTCCTCCTCCAAAAACTAGGTGTGTCTTGTGGTCTGGTGCGTCTTATAGAGCGAAAAATACGGTAAAAAAAAACCCAATTTAAAATACAGGTTAAAATGCAGCCTCATTTTAATAGTAGCCCATAGATCAAAACCATAAGGGGAGGGAAACAGAAGGGTCAGACTGAGTCCAAACCAAAGGCCAGGCGGAACAGCTCTGTCTTGCAGGCCCTGCGGAAAGATGTCAAGTCCCGCAGGGCCCTGGTCTCTTGCGACAGAGCGTTCCACTAAGTCGGGGCCAGTGCTGAAAAGGCCCTGCCCCTAGTTGAGACCAATCTAACCACCTTGCGACCTCCAAAAGGTTTGGGAAGTTTCAGCCTGGCGTAACGCGCATTTCTACACACGGCCGGTCAGAAACCGCCGCAGCCCGAACAATCCGCTAGTCCTCAAGAGGGTGAGGGGAAACCGCGCAGGGGAGAGGGGCAGCGGCGTGGTATCTACGGTGGCCTTGAGAAGAGTGAGTTGAGTGAGACTGCCAAGTTGGCAAGTCCCTGGACTTCCTCCGAACCCAAAAACCACATGGGGACGAGATCGGCGGTTCCTTACCGGTCCCGGCTGCTGATTGGACGGGTCGCAGGCCAGCGAGACGAGGTCTTTCAGAGGGTCCTGCGGGTTCAGGTGCGGTGGGTACCGTATGGCTGTGTGTTGAAAGTAAGTGGAGGCCGTCTGGGGCAGGATTGAGGTGGTGGGGAAATGTAGCGCGGAGGAAGGGTGAGGGCTTCGGGCGATACCTGCAGGGGACGACAGATAATAAATAATAATAATAATAATTTATTATTTATACCCTGCCCATCTGGCTGGGCTTCCCCAGCCACTCTGGGCGGCTTCCAAAAAAATATTAAAATACTGTAATACATCAAACATTAAAAGCTTCCCTAAACAGGGCTGCCTTCAGATGTCTTCTAAAAGTCTGGTAGTTGTTGTTCTCTTTGACATCTGGTGGGAGGGCGTTCCACAGGGCGGGCGCCACCACCGAGAAGGCCCTCTGCCTGGTTCCCTGTAACCTCGCTTCTCGCAGGGAGGGAACCGCCAGAAGGCCCTCGGCGCTGGACCTCAGTGTCCGGGCAGAACAATGGGGATGGAAACGTTCCTTCAGATATACTGGACCAAGGCCGTTTATGGCTGTAAAGGTCAGCATTAGTTGTAGTTTCCGGGTCACCTTCCAAGGTAGCCTCCAAAAACTCGGTGCGTCTTATGGTCTGGTGCGTCTTATAGAGCGAAAAATACAGTACATGTTGAGAGTCTCTGCAAGCAGAAAGCTAGCAGTGCAAGGACTCTGTTACTTTTCTACTTGCAAGGGGTTTCAAAATGAGACGGCTTGCCTGCAACACAGACACATGAACCCAAAGTGGCACGTTCCAGATTTAGGGAGAATTCTCCTGCCTTATTTTGCCCCCTTCCTTGGCGACACCCGACCTACCGCTGTGTACGGCGATGACGGGACGGTGGTGTTGTGTAAAACTGCTCAGCCGGGGCGAAGTATCTTGCGGAGACGGACTGTTGAAGGGAGACTTGTCCATGTCTGGCTTTTTCGGAGAAATCCCTGGGGAGGAATTTGAGGAAGAGTTAGAATCATAGAATCATAGAGTTGGAATAGAGCCAGTGTTTCCCAACCTTGTGCCTCCAGCTGTTTTTGAACTACAACTCCCATCATCCCTGACTAGCAAGACCAGTGGCAAGGGATGATGGGAATTGTAGTCCAAAAACAGCTGGAGGCACAAGGTTGGGAAACACTGGAATAGACCACAAAGGCCATCGAGTCCAACCCCCTGCCAAGCAGGAAACACCATCAGAGCACTCCTGACATATGTCAAGCCTCTGCTTAAAGACCTCCAAAGAAGGAGACTCCACCAATCTCCTTGGCAGCAAATTCCACTGTCAAACAGCTCTTACTGTCAGGAAGTTCTTCCTAATGTTTAGGTGGAATCTCCTTTCTTGTAGTTTGGATCCATTGCTCCGTGTCCGCTTCTCTGGAGCAGCAGAAAACAACCTTTCTCCCTCCTCTATGTGACATCCTTTTATATATTTGAACATGGCTATCATATCACCCCTTAACCTCCTCTTCTCCAGGCTAAACATGCCCAGCTCCCTTAGCCGTTCCTCATAAGGCATCGTTTCCAGGCCTTTGACCATTTGGGTTGCCCTCCTCTGGACACGTTCCAGTTTGTCAGTGTCCTTCTTGAACTGGGGTGCCCAGAACTGGACACAGTACTCCAGGTGAGGTCTGACCAGAGCAGAATACAGGGGCACTATTACTTCCCTTGATCTAGATGCTAGACTCCTCTTGATGCAGCCCAGAATTGCATTGGCTTTTTTAGCTGCCGCGTCACACTGTTGACGTGTTTATCTGCAGCAATAGGCCCCCTAAGTTCTGCACCTTGTGCCCTCTAAATGTGCTTTCCAAGGCACCTATTATTATTTTTATTATTATTATTTATACCAGGCCTAGGCAAACTCTGGCCTGTTTGGGACTACAATTCCCATCATCCCTAACAAACAGGACCAGTGGTCAGGGATGATGGGAATTGTAGTCCCAGACACCTGGAGGGCTGGCGTTTGCCTATGCCTGATTTATATTACATTTTTTTTTTGCATTTCAATGAATATAGCCATAACATTCACAACCATCAACTTCCCTTCCTCCCCTTCTACGGTTTCATTCATTTACCAACTGCATATTCTAATCACACCCCCTATGCTCACATTTCTCTCTTCTCCCCTATATCTTCAATACTTGTAAAAGCCATTTTCACGTTCAGAATGTAGGCACCCTATATATAGAAAGGAGCAAACCAGGGATATTTTAGGGAGCAGGCGGGGCCCATGACTTACATCCTAGGAGCCTACACAACACAAAACGCTGTATGTAGGTTTTATTTTATTGGTTTTTTATCTTGTATTTTGGAAATGTGCATCCAGTTTTTTTCCTTTAAATTTTTTTGGACGCCCCCAAGAAAGCGAGGCCCTAAGCTAGAGCTTGTTTAGCTTATATGTAAATCCGGCACTGAATATCAGGTGCGGCTCTGATTTAATTCATGAAACTCATCCGCCATTCGATGGCAGAAGAGAAATCGGCTTCTGTAATTCCGGGACTGTCCCTGGAAAAACAGGACACTCGGAGGAGATGGGAGAGAACTGTTAAGTTTGGAAGGAACCATTCAAGATAATCTGTTCTGCAACCCCTTGCAATGCAGGGATCGTTTGCTCAAACCCACGACCTTGAGAATTAAAGAGCCTACCTGTCGCAGCTCTGTCTGAGTCTTGGGCAAGCCTGACCAATAATTTTTAAAATGCCCAAGTTCAATGATGAGGATGAGGATTTATTAAAATTGTATACCGCCCTAAACCTGCAGGTCTCAGTTCACCGAATAATATGTCAATATAAAAATGGAAAATACCGTATTTTTTGCTCTATAAGACTCACTTTTTCCCCTCCTAAAAAGTAAGGGGAAATGTGTGTGCGTCTTATGGAGCGAATGCAGGCTGCGCAGCTATCCCAGAAGCCAGAACAGCAAGAGGGATTGCTGCTTTCGCTGCGCAGCGATCCCTCTTGCTGTTCTGGCTTCTGGGATTCAGAATATTTTTTTTCTTGTTTTCCTCCTCCAAAAGCTAGGTGCGTCTTGTGGTCTGGTGCGTCTTATAGAGCGAAAAATACGGCGCATAAGCGATGGCTCACACAGAAGACCATTAAAAAAATTAAACTTATGAATACGTGGAATAGCTTTGACATCACAGGCCGGGCTCCTAAATCACTCCCCCCCCCCCATACATAAATCTGACACTGTGTGTGACACCACGCAGAGGGGACCAACTGACCAGAGGGCTGGCACCCACGTGCCCCTGAGCTTAAGAAGGCTAGCATTCCTGCCATCTCCGACGTCCTTCTGGCAACGGGGTGGAAGACAGGGCAGAGAGAGGGTTAATCCCCTCTCGGCTTAGCCCCTGCCCTCCCGGCAGCGATTTATCTGGGGCAGTCGTTTTACGCGGTGCCACTAAAGGGTTTAGCTCTCTCCCAGACGTTCATTGAGAAGGATTTTACAACCAGAACATCCAGTCCGGGGATTGGAATAAAGCTCTTCTTGCAGAGGATCTGAACACGTCTCTCGTTGGAGGGGAAACGACGGCCGGCTGGGAGAGCATTGGTGGGGAAGCCTCGATGTTCCCCACCAGCCAAATGCAGAAACATACTTTAGGGGTGGGACGAGGGTGGCGCTGTGGGTTAAACCACAGAGCCTAGGGCTTGCCGATCAGAAGGTCGAATCCCCGCAATGACGGGGTGAGCTCCCGTTGCTCGGTCCCTGCTCCTGCCAACCTAGCAGTTTGAAAGCACACCAGTGCAAGTAGATAAATAGGTACCGCTCCGGTGGGAAGGTAAACAGCGTTTCCGTGCGCTGCTCTGGTTCGCCAGAAGCGGCTTAGTCCTGCTGGCCACATGACCCGGAAGCTGTACGCTGGCTCCCTCGGCCAATAAAGCGAGATGAGCGCTGCAACCCCAGAGTCGGCCACGACTGGACCTAACGGTCAGGGGTCCCTTTGACTTTTTATTTTGGGGATAGATTTGCAAGCTAACAATAGGGGAATGTTGGGGCTTCGCCACCAGCCAAATGCTGAACGATACTGTTGTGGATACCTTTGCAAGCTAATAACAAGAATAATAATTTTTGAATGGGTTTTAATTGAGATGGATAAGATTTTGGAACGCAGTAAAAAAAACCAAACCATCCATTCTTGCATGCAGGGGGGGTGGGACCCACCTAAATTATATAATTTGGCATCTGAATGATTAGGAGTAGTAATTGTACAGCGGAACCTCATTTTTTTGAGCGCCTTGGAAGCCGGACGATTTGGAACCTGGACACCAGAAACTCGGAAGCGAATGATTCTGTTTTTGAACGCGCCTCAGAAGTCTAACGGCTTCCGAGGCGTGTTTCTCCATTTTCTGAATGGAATTTGCTGAGTCCACACAAAAAAACACTTATGTCCCTGTGGAGACGGCAGTCCCGAATCGGTGGCACATGCCCTTCTGGCTTGCCCTCTTGATAAAGACTTGAGGAATGAGGTTATCATCCCTCTTTTATCGTCCATTCCGGGTCGCCCAGCCACTGCCCCAGGGTCCTTTCTCTTGGCAGAGGAAGACGAGCAGGTGACAGCAAAGGTGGCAAGGTTTTTAGCTGCGGCGATCAGAATCAGATCCACTATTTGACCATTGATTCAAAGCCCCAAAATGCATTCTATATGAGAGCTGGACCATCAAGAAGGCTGATCGCCGAAGAATGGATGCTTTTGAACTCTGGTGCTGGAGGAGACTCTTGAGAGTCCCATGGACTGCAAGAAGATCCAACCTCTCCATTCTTAAGGAAATCAGCCCTGAGTGCTCACTGGAAGGACAGATCCTGAAGCTGAGGCTCCAATACTTTGGCCACCTCATGAGAAGAGAAGACTCCCTGGAAAAGACCCTGATGTTGGGAAAGATGGAGGGCACAAGGAGAAGGGGATGACAGAGGACGAGATGGTGGGACAGTGTTCTCGAAGCGACCAGCACGAGTTTGACCAAACTGCGGGAGGCAGTGGAAGACAGGAGGGCCTGGCGTGCTCTGGTCCAGGGGGTCACGAAGAGTCGGACATGACTAAACGACTAAACAACAGCATAATTGACTTTTTTATTTCGAATCTTTGTATATCGTATTGTTGTTTTATTGCTGTGGCCAATGGCTGACGCAAATAAAGATTCGTTCATTCCTGCTGCTCCCCCAATATTTCCCAGCTTCTCCACTCTGCAGCCTCTGGACTGTGTCCTTCTGCAAACCTCTGTTCTAAATCTATACTGGCCTCCTCTTCTCAGGAAGGTGCTCCTCCGGACCCCACTCCCCACTCCGCGATATCCCTACATTTTGGGGCATCCCGGCTCCCCTCCGACTTACCCCCTTCCATGTCTTCCGTCCAATTGCGGCTGCTACTCGTGGGGGAGCTGGGCGACGTGTAATATTCGCCCCCTGGGCTGCCGTCCAGGTCGTCCTCCATCGAGCCGGACTTATGACGTTTACTCCTGAGGTGAGGCAGAAGGGGGAAGAGCAGTTAGCGTTCGGGTTGTTAACGGAGAAATCTGAGGGCTCCCTTGGACAAAAAACAAGGACACCAGCCAGGAATACCAGAGCAAAACAGCAGCCAGTTGGCTTGGTCTTTATTGAAGACAGACAGGACTCCCACCTGCCACCAGGTGGAACAAGATGGAAGCCCTGAACCAAAGAGAACCCCAACTTTTATTAGCTGCTAATCCCCATGTTAGGGACGCGGGTGGCGCTGTGGGTTAAACCACAGAGCCTAGGACTTGTTGATCAGAAGGTCGGCGGTTTGAATCCCTGCAATGACGGGGTGAGCTCCCGTTGCTCGGTCCCTGCTCCTGCCAACCTAGCAGCTCGAAAGCACCTCAAAGTGCAAGTAGATAAATAGGTACTGCTCCGGCGGTAAGAAAAACGGCGTTTCCATGCGCTGCTCTGGTTCACCAGAAGTGGCTTAGTCCTGCTGGCCACACGACCTGGAAGCTGTACGCCGGCTCCCTCGGCCAATAAAGCGAGATGAGCGCCACAACCCCAGAGTCGGCCACGACTGGACCTAATGGTCAGGGGTCCCTTTACCTCTACTAATCCCCATGTCAAAGGTAAATGGACCCCTGACCATTAGGTCCAGTCGTGGCCGACTCTGGGGTTGCAGCGCTCATTAGGAGAAGGCTGAGGGAAGGACGGGGTAGCAAGGGAAGGCGATGAAAGGATGGGAACACAGCGCCACAACTCCAAGCCCGGACTCACCCGCTGGAGGAAGTGCTGGGGAGCGTCCTCCTCATGCCCGTACTCGAGGGGTTCAAGTCGTAGGCGAGGTGCCCCTGCAGCTCCCCAAGGGAGAAATTTGGCCCTGTGCCCGTCACCACCGGCGCTGCGGAGAAGGCAGAGAAAGGGGGTCAACATTTGTTTATGTACGCCACAACAGCTGCAAGAATACTTTTTGGCTCAGAGATGGTAGCAGGAGGAACTCCCTACTCTGGAAGATTGGCAGATAAAGATGGCCGAATACATGGAGTTGGCGAAGTCAACGTGTTCTTTCTTTCCCATTTACTGCTTTATATTGCATTATTTATTTCCCTTCCCCCCCCAAAAAAAGAGCTCCTGTCCGCCATTAATCGCGCGGCCAACCGGAAGTCGCATTATTTATTTCCGGTTCACACCCCATTTCTTAGGTCTCCCCAAGTTATTTTCAATTTATACATTCCCCCCTTTCTCCCTCAGCTGTCTATTTGTCAATTCCTGCTCGTATACTTTCTGATTCCCTTAAAAACAAAATAAAAAAAGAACAGAAGCAAAACAAAGGAGTTTGCTCTGTCCGAATTGGACGCCATCTTGAATCTAGGAATCAAATCAGTTTCGTCGACACGGACTGGGAGCAGCAATTCCTCCTTGCACAATTATGACCGTGCAGCTGCAGAGTGCAAGACTGCTTGTGCAAAAGTTACCCTGCCGGCACAACACAAAAAACAAACCACCAGAACCTCAGGCCAGGTTTTCACAAAGGCCAGCGATACAAGAAGCAGCGAAGAGAGGCCTACTCACTCCGGGAAACTTGGATCAGCTCCGTGACGCTGAACACCCCGGACGTGACGAAGTTCTCTTGGAAATCTGTCGCGTCTGCGGAAAAAGGGGGAAAGAGAGATTAATTGAGCACAGGGAGCATAACGACCTGGGAGGAATTGAAACGGGGAAACTAGATGCACAAACAAGATCCTTCGCTTTCCTTCTTATTAAAAATAAACAAATTGCCAGGATGAAACAGGAGGCATTCCCTGTTTAGAAGAAGCATTCCCTGTTTAGGGGAGGTATTCTCTGTTTAGAAAAGGCATTCCCTGCTTAGAAGAAGCACTCCTTGTTCAGAGGAGGTATTCTCTGTTTAGAAGAAGCACTCCCTGTTTCGAAGAGGCATTCTCTGTTTAGAGGAGGTATTCTCTGTTTAGAGGAGGTATTCTCCATTTAGAATAAGCACTCCCTGTTTAAAGGAGGTATTCTCTGTTTAGAAGAGTTATTATCCTTTTAGAGGAGGTATTCTCTATTTAGAAGAAGCACTCCCCGTTTAGGGGAAGTATTATCTATTTAGAAAAGGCATTCCCTCTTTAGAAGAAGCACTCCTTGTTTAGAGGAGGCATTCTCTGTTTATGGGAGGTATTCTCTGTTTAGAAGAGGCATCCCTTGTTTAGAGGAGGCATTCTCTATTTAGAGAAGGTATCCTCTGTTTAGAAGAAGCACTCCCTGTTTAGAGGAGGTATTCTCTGTTTAGAGAAGGTAACCTCTGTTTAGAAGAGGCATCCCTTATTTAACGGAAGCACTCCCTGTTTAGAGGAGGTATTCTCTATTTAGGAGAGGTATTCTCTGTTTAGAAGACGCACCCCCTGTTTAGAGGTGGTATCCTCTATTTAGAAGAAGCACTCCCTGTTTCGAAGAGGTATTCTCTGTTTAAAGGAGGCATTCTCTATTTAGAGGAGGTATCCTTTGTCTAGAAGAAGCATTCCCTGTTTCAATGAAGCACTCCCTGTTTCGAAGAGGTATTCTCTGTTTAAAGGAGGTATCCTCTGTCTAGAAGAATCACTCCCTGCTTAGAAGAGGTATTCTCTGTTTAGAGGAGATAATCTCTGTTTAGGTACTCCCTGTTTAGCAGAGGCATTCCCTCCTGAGAATCAGGGATGCCTCCGTAGCTAGGATGGCCAGGGAGCAAGGGAGTTGTAGCATCTGGAGGCCCTCAGATACTCGCATGCCTGACCTAAGAGGTATCATTTCCTTACTACATGCCAGAGACGGAGGAATGCCTCTGTTTAGAAGAGGAATTCCCTCTTGAGGAAAGAAGAACGCCTTAGAGGAAAAACGGAGAATATGAGGGTCTCCAGAGCTTGCGGGACTCCACCTCATATCAGCCCCAGCTGACAGCATGGCCAATGGTCAGGAATGATGGGAGTTGTAGTCCAACGGCATGGCATTCTCCTCACATCCCTGCTATAGGGACGTAAGACGTTTCTCCTCTTCCCACTTTTGTGCACTGAGCATTCCTTGACTCACCCAACGTGATGATGGGCTTGCTGTCCTCCTGGTCAGAGCCGATTCCCGTCCTGGGGCTACTGCTTTGATCTGAATCTGAAAAGGAAAGATGGAGGCGTGAGCTTTGCGACTGCAATCGGCCCGGGCTAATGATATCTCCGATTACCTTGCACCAAAATCCATTCAGAGATCTGAAAAGGAAGAAATATAAACAGCATTTGGAACTTTTTAGCTTAAAGAAACGGGGACGCGGGTGGCGCTGTGGTCTAAACCTGTGCCTCCATGGACAGCAGTGAGTCCAGAATGACTCTCAGGCTGCGCACCTGGTCCTTCAGGGGCACAGTTACCCCATTCAGGACCAGGGAGTCCCCCACACCCACCCACCTCCTGTCACCCGAAAACAGTCCTTCTGTCTTGTCAGGATCCAGCCTCAATCTGTTAGCCGCCATCCATCCTCCAACTGCCTCCAGACCCTCACAGACTCACATTATCGCTCTCACTTACAGCCCGCGTGACGGGTCACGATTATGGATGGCCACACATGCCCATTCGTGGAATGAATCTGTGGCACGATGAGAGAACATTCCTGCTGGACAGACAGAGCCTGTCTAGCCTCCAGTTCTCCCAGTGGCTAAACCAGTTGCCCCAAGAGACATCTTCTTTCGTTGAGATTGGAGGGACTAGGCATGCCAGAGGTCTGGAAATTGCCGGACACCCCCCAAAAAGCTCCACAACTTTTGTGTCCAGATTTTCACTTCCTTTTCTTTCATATATAACTTTTTATTGGGTTTTCTAAGCAAGAAACAAGAGACGCGGGCAGCGCTGTGGTCTAAACCACGGAGCCTCTTGGGCTTGCCAATCAGAAGGTCGGCAGTTCGAATCCCCGCAATGACGGGCTGAGCTCCCGTTGCTCGGTCCCTGCTCCTGCCAACCTAGCAGTTCGAAAGCACGTCAAAGTGCAAGTAGATAAATAGGTACCACTCTGGCGGGAAGGTAAACGGTGTTTCCGTGCGCTGCTCTGTTTCGCCAGAAGCGGCTTAGTCCTGCTGGCCACATGACCCGGAAGCTGTATGCCGGCTCCCTCGGCCAATAAAGCGAGATGAGCACCGCAACTCCAGAGTCGGCCACGACTGGACCTAACGGTCAGGGGTCCCTTTACCTTTACACCTTAGCTTAAAGAAAACAAGGAGAGGAAGAGGCGAAAGCTGGGGAAACAGCTGGGCAGAGTATAATAATTGCTGTTGTTTATAAAAATTCGTGGCCTGCGAAAAGTGGGGAAATCAACTCGAATCTTCTCTAACACGCACATTTTCTCAAAGCAAACTCCTCCTAATGTTTATATTTCCCCAACGAGATGCATTTCTGCATTTTACTTTCGCAAATATACGTGTTTATATGCACGCTTTGCCCTTGTTAGTGCATTTCTGCCTCTGTCTCTTGGCTGCGCCGCAAAATTCAGAGAAGTGCAAATCTCGGAGCGCGGCAGTGTTTCGCAAAGGGCGAAGTAGCTACTTCTGCTTTCGAAGGCAAAGGCGAGGCAGTGTGGTACAGTGGTTAGAGTGCCGGACTTGGACCTGGGAGGCCAGGGTTCAAGACCCCTGTGCTTGGCCGTGAAGCTCACTGGGTGAGAGCAAATGAAATTGGACGGATTTTGTCTCCCGTCCCTCACTCTGTGTATCTGGATCGATCCCAATACTTTTTCACAGGGGAGTAATTTCACACATCCAGAAGGATGCACCAGTTGAACTTCTGCCTGCCGGCACAGCAGCCCTTTCACAACAGGCAAAGTGTGGCAATACCCGCTAATGACCCCCCCTTCAACCCTGGACATGGGCGTATTCAGGATTTTTGTCAGGGCAGGCAAAGTTGTCGAGCCTTTCTTGGGAAATCACGGGTAAAAATACCCCGTAAATAGGACATTGCGGGGGGCAGGTTTCTGCTAAGGGTGGGGGCAGAACCTCAAATAATTTAGTACCTTGGTTCTCAAACTTAATCTGTTCTAAAACCAAAGCGTTCCAAAACCAAGGCGCGCTGCTTTCCCATAGAAACCTCTGCCCTGATATGATGGACTTTGGGGTGCTATTTTCAACACCGCTTGGCACACTCTTGGCCCCAATCTGTGCATTTTTTCTGCACATTGCTTGGCCAGAGAACAGCGCCATTCGGGGAAGCGTGGGTTTTGACAGAGGGCTGTGTTTTTGGTTTTTGTAGTTTTTAGAAAGAGCAAGCGAGACAGATAAAGGTAAAGGGACCCCTGACTGTTAGGTCTTGTCATGACCTACTCTGGGGTTGCGGCGCTCATCTCGCTTTACTGGCCGAGGGAGTCGGCGTACAGCTTCCGGGTCATGTGGCCAGCAGGACTAAGCCGCTTCTGGCGAACCAGAGCAGCGCACGGAAACGCCGTTTACCTTCCCGCCGGAGTGGTACCTATTTATCTACTTGCACTTGGACGTGCTTTCAAACTGCTAGGTTGGCAGGAGCAGGGACCGAGCAACGGGAGCTCACCCCGTCATTGCGGGGATTCGAACTGCCGACCTTCTGATTGGCAAGTCCTAGGCTCTGTGGTTTAGTGAGATAAGCTTGGCGTTAAATGCGGACTGAATCAGCTGCCTCCTCGATGGCTGATCATCGACGGGACTCTATATCCGGGGCAGCCGACAGTCCAATCTTTCCACCGACCGAGATGAGAAAGCCACAAGGTGGACAGGGGAGAGGAGGCCGAGGGAACACTCCACAAGGGAGGGGGGGAGAGCCAGTGTGGTGTAGTGGTTAAGAGCAGTGGACTCGTAATCTGGTGAACCGGGTTCGCTTCCCTGCTCCTCCACATGCAGCTTCTGGGTGACTTTGGGCCAGTCACACTTCTTTGAAGTCTCTCAGCCCCACTCACCTCACAGAGTGTTTGTTGTGGGGGAGGAAGGGAAAGGAGATTGTGAGCCGCTTTGAGACTCCTTCGGGTAGTGATAAAGCGGGATATCAAATCCAAACTCTTCTTCGAAAAAGGGTGAGGGGCTGCCAGCTCTGCAGGGAAGGGGGGGATATAACTGGGCTCCCGAGCCACACACTTGTGCCACAGACAAATGTACAGTGCTACCTCGGGTTACATACGCTTCAGGTTACATACGCGTCAGGTTACAGACTCCGCTAACCCAGAAATATTACCTCGGGTTAAGTACTTTGCTTCAGGATGAGAACAGAAATCGTGCTCCGGTGGTGCGGCAGCAGCGGGAGGCCCCATTAGCTAAAGTGGTGCTTCAGGTTAAGAACAGTACAGTGGTGCCCCGCAAGACGAATGCCTCGCAAGACGGAAAACCCGCTAGACGAAAGGGTTTTCCGTTTTGGAGGTGCTTCGCAAGACGAATTTCCCTATGGGCTTGCTTCGCAAGACGAAAATGTCTTGCGAGTCTTGCCATTTTTTCCCCGATTCCCCCCCCCTTTTTCTAAGCCGCTAATAGCCTTTTAGCAGCTCAGCCGCTAAGCCTTTAATAGCCGCTAAGCCGCTAAGCCGCTAATAGCGCTAAGCCGCTAATGGGGTTGCTTCGCAAGACAAAAAAACCGCTAGACGAAGAGAATCGCGGAACGGATTCTTTTCGTCTTGCGAGGCACCACTGTATCAGGTTAAGAACGGACCTCCGGAACAAATTCAGTACTCAAGCTGCTGTACCACTGTAATTCAAGGGAGCCATGGGCCCAAAAAGGCTGCAAAACCCTGGGCTTAAATGCTTGGGTGAGATTGCGTTGCAGCCGGTTGACTTTTTGCTGCAGTTTTTGTGTGTGTGCACGCCGGACCAGGCCTTCCTCGAAGGGAGAACCACGGGGACTCTCCGTGCAGAGAGAGGTGGGGAGAAAAAACTCACCCACTGCAGCAACTCTCCTCTCCTCCCCACACCAGACTCGCCGGCCCCCTCCTCCCTCCTTCATCAGAAACACTGCTCACGCCTCGGCCAGGCTGCAGCCCAGAACTCTCCGTTCCAGGCTTTCCATCTTATCTAAAAATAATCAGGCTCTCCGGGCCATCAGCAGAGCAGACGCTGAGCTCAGCACTAATGGTTCCTAGTAGCATCCTGGATTAGACAACCGCGCACCCCTCCCCACTCCACTCTGCCAGCCCAGGCTCTGCTCTTTCTCGCCCCCCACCCAAACGCCCCACATGCAAAACCCTCTTTCTCTTCCTTCTGCAGAAATTGGCACGTTTCCTGCTGCTCCTTGAACCAGGAGCCGTTTTCAAACCAGGGTCTTTCTTTCCATGGGTGTCATAGATGTGGCTGGGGGGGGGGGAAAGAGGGGGCAGCTGAGACCCTGCTAGATCCTTAAAAATTATTGATGGTACACAATGAATGTTGGTGCTGGAGGAGACTCTTGAGAGTCCCATGGACTGCAAGAAGGATCACACCTATCCATTCTGAAGGATCTTCTCAGGGTTCTATAGTTACTTATTTCCTCTTTTTTTAAAATAATTTATTAGTTGAATATAAGAAAAATAACTCAACACCTTCAAACATTACTCCAATTAAAATAGGGGCGGCCTAAGGGACACTCTGGGGTCAGATCAGAAACCGGGACGGCTTCAGTAAATCCGGGGCTGTCCCTGAAAAATAGGGACGCTTGGAGGGTTCGCCTATTGCCTCTGCGTGAGTTTCTGTTCTGAGCGGGCCTCCCGATTGCAAGATCGGGGACTTGTGCAGAGACACGGTGGGCGTACCCAATTCAAATCTCAGAGTCTTTCAGCAGCAGCCGTCTTTCTTGAAATATGAATGCAAATGTCGGAGGGCGTGCGTGTGTATCGAAATTACTAGTGGGACATTTTGGGGGTTGGATCGGAAACCGGGACAGCTTCTGCGAATCCTGGGCTGTCCCTGAAAAATAGGGACACTTGGTAAGGTAAAGGTAAAGGTACCCCTGCCCGTACGGGCCAGTCGTGTCTGACTCTAGGGTTCTGCGCTCATCTCACTTAAGAGGCTGGGAGCCAACGCTGTCTGAAGACACTTCCGGGTCACGTGGCCAGCGTGACAAAGCTGCTCTGGCGAGCCGGCACCAGCACAGCACACGGAAACGCCGTTTACCTTCCCGCTATAAAGCGGTACCTATTTATCTACTTGCACTTAGGGGTGCTTTTGAACTGCTAGGTGGGCAGGAGCTGGGACTGAACGACGGGAGCTCACCCCGCCGCGGGGATTCGAACCGCCGACCATACGATCGGCAAGTCCTAGGCACTGAGGTTTTACCCACAGCGCCACCTGTGTCCCTTCAGGGACACTTGGAGGGTTTGCCTATTGCCTCTGCATGAGTTTCTGTTCTGAGCGGGCCTCCCGATTGCAAGAGCGGGGACTCGTGCAGAGACACCGCGGGCGTACCCAATTCAAATCTCAGAGCCTTTCAGCAGCAGCCGTCTTCCTTGAAATACGAATGCAAACGTCGGAGGGCGTGCGTGTGTATCGAAATCTACTAGCGGGACATTTCAGGGGTCGGACCGGAAACCGGGACGGCTTCTGCGAATCCTGGGCTGTCCCTGGGAAACAGGGCCTGATTCCCATTTCTTTTCTGTTTTTAAAACGGCGCTCACCTGCACAGAGTGGCGCAACTGCCAGGCAGACTCGGGAGCAGCTGTGGTTAATAAAACGCGGAGGCCGTGCCCAGCCAGGTACCATGAGCCAAAAAAGACGACGACAAGGGGAGGAATAACCCGTCCAGGAGGGTTGCCAACGATGGCTGCTGTCCGAACTCTCCCTTCAAAATCCTGGCCCCCTGTTTTCATCTACTGAGCTCGCTCCCGGCTTCGGGAACTGGGCCAGTGCCAGAGCACCCTGCCAAAAATATTTCTCCTCCCCGTATCTCTTTCCATCTCTCTCTCTCTCCCTGATCTGCAAGCTGGCTCGCTTTCGGGCTCCCAAAATCCACAGGCCTCCCTCGGCATCCCGTTTTGCAGCCTCCCCGTCCGGATCCGTCCCGCGGTTGTATGGAAAGGGTTACCGGGGAGGACCCGAGAGCGTCCCATTCAGTGTGCAGTTTTGCATCTGCACCTTTCGTTCGTCCCTATCACAAAATGCCACCCCCCCGCAAAATAAAATTTATTTTGGAAACATGTGGCATGCTTTTCCTTGGCTGGAAATTATGGGGTGGTCGTCCCGTTCCCCTCCATTTTGTTTGTGTGCAGACACGGTGTTGGTGTGTGTTTGCACAATTTTGTGCCGGGGGGGTTTTCCGAATGCAAAATGGGGTGTGTTTACACACCTTCCGAACACGTGGCGAGTGTCAGCAGCCGGGGGAGGCCATTTTGTAGCCTCCCCCTTCCCTGCCGGCCCACGACGCCCCACCCACCCCACCAACGGCCATTTTGTGCCGAGTTCGAAACCTCGGAGATGGGGAGGAACAGCAGGAGGATGGGGCGGGGGGGGGAGAACGGGAAAGGAAAACACCCCCTCCCAATTTCCCTTTGCCCCTCCGCCACAAAAACAAACCTAATGTTAAAATGTCAAGGTTGCTACACCGCCATGGGAAAACGTACCAAACACCACTCAACTGCTGCGGTCGGCAAACTCGATTCCCTACGGACTCCAAAGACCCCCAAGAATCTGACGAAATAACCCAAAGTTGCTGTTTCTTTTTTTAAAATGTGCCAATGTGGACAAACCACCATACGGAAATCTCTTTTTTATTATTTTGTTTTCTTTCCGCCCTTAGCTCCGTATTCTCTCAAAAGGAGAGGGAATCGGATTTTATTTTTTTTTATTTTAAATTGAGGGAGGGAGAAGAGGGAGGAAACGAGAGAAAGGGAAGGGGGGGTGGAAGAGAGAGAGAGAGAGAGAGAGAGAGAGAGAGAGAAGGCTTCCAGCCGAAAAGAACACACAGTTTGCCAGCTGTTTACTTTGGACATGGAATTTTGGCTCTTGCTCTCGCAGCTTACATATATATATATTTATTTTCAAAAAAAAAAAAAAGTATCGTTCCAGGCCTCCAGCCTTTTCCCGGACGGTCCTAAATGCCAACTTCTATCTCCCCGCAGCTCCTCCTCCCCCTCTCTCGTGCGCGACGGCGCATGCATGCGCAAAGGCAGCCATTTTGCAAGCAGCGAAAGGACACCCCGCGACCCGCCGCCGTTCCGAAAAGTTCCTTCCCCGCTTGGCAGCCATCTTTTAACATTTTTTTTTTTTTTTTTTTGGAGAATTCCTCTCTGTGCAAAGAGGCAGTTCGCCTGCCAAGCGAGAGGGAAGGGCGCCAGGCCGTTGGGCTCAGGAATAGGGGAGGGTTGTCTTCGCACCGGCACACAAACACACACACAAACACACACACACACACACCCTCTCTCTCGATATATTTTTCATTTCGGTTCCAGAAAGGAGCCGCCGGCCGGTACCCGTTGGCAAAGAGGCGCGGCCCATCTCATGGGGAACTACGCAAGAAAAGTCAGGGAGAGCAAAAGGACAGGAGCTTTTCCCTTCCTCGTCCCATTTGCAAAAGTTTTGGGTTGTTTTTTAAACGCACAATTTTCCGGAAGCTGTTTTTTTCCTATTATTATTATTGTTAAGTATTTTTCATTAGGGATTTCAACATAATTTATCAAGAATACATCATCTTCATTCCCCTCCTTTCCCCCCCTCCCCCTAAAAAGAACATACAGTGGTACCTCGCAAGATGAATGCCTCGCAAGACAAAAAACTCGCTAGACGAAAGGGTTTTTTGTTTTTTGAGCTGCTTCGCAAGACGATTTTCCCTATCGGAAACGTCTTGCAAGTTTGTTTCCTTTTTCGTAACACCGTTAATACAGTTGCGACTTGACTTCGAGGAGCAACTCATAGCACGCGGTGTGGTAGCCTTTTTTGAGGTTTTTGAAGACTTTGGTGATTTTTGAAGCTTTTCCAAAACTTTCCCGACACCGTGCTTCGCAAGACGAAAAAAATCGCAAGACGGCAAAACTCGCGGAACGAATTAATTTCGTCTTGCGAGGCACCACTGTAAAGTCAAGCAATCGATTAAAACACACCTTGAATTCAAATTAAGATCAGAATAAGATCAGATGGTGACCCACAAATTATAACTAGAACTCTAGGAGTTGGAACACCCAGTCAGTTGGGTGGGGTATAAACAGTGAAATTGTTATTATGGTGATGACTGAATAGGATGTCCCTATTTTCGTCAGAGAAATGTCGAAGGGTATTCTCTCAGGCGCTTCCCAGTTCTTGTCCCGCGTTTGTTGGCAGCCCTCCATGGCTTAACAGCTTCCGGAAAACCGGCAAGAGAAACTGATGGATTATGCGGAATTGGCGAAACGGACGCATCAAACTACGTGACAGGGATAACTGTGACGTTAAAGAAGAATGGGAACCTTTCACGAAGTGCTTAAAGGAACAACAAAGTTAACTGGACTCCTTGGCAGGTTTTGAGCAAACGCTCACAACTCTTTATTGGTAGTATAGGTAAAGGTAAAGGGACCCCTGACCATTAGGTCCAGTCGTGGCCGACTCTGGGGTTGTGGCGCTCATCTCGCTTTACTGGCCGAGGGAGCGGGCGTACAGCTTCCGGGTCATGTGGCCAGCAGGATTAAGCCGCTTCTGGCGAACCAGGGCAGCGCATGGAAACGCCGTTTACCTTCCCGCCGGATCGGTACCTATTTATCTACTTGAACTGGCGTGCTTTCGAACTGCTAGGTTGGCAGGAGCTGGGACCGAGCAACGGGAGCGCACCGCGTCACGGGGATTCGAACCACTGACTTTCGATCGGCAAGATCAAGAGGCTCCGCTGTTTAGACCGCAGCGCCACCCGCGTTTCAGTTATCATAAAAGATGTGGGAGAAAATGATGAACAACGGGACCCGCAAAGGGCAGGAGAGAAGTCCAGGAATCTGGAATCTGTTGGAACATTTTAATCTGAAAAACCAAATAAATAATTTCCTTTTTTAAAAAAATAATGGATCGATACAGCAAAGCTCTCCGTAGCAGTTTGTTTCGGACGGATTAAACTTTTAACCTGAAAAACCAAATAAATAATTTCTTTTTTTAAAAAAAATGGATCAATACAGCAAAGCTCTCCGTAGCAGTTTGTTTCGGACCGTGCGTGAAATAAAACCCAGCCTCCAGACCAACACGGAAGCCCCTTAACCAGTTTCCAAACTGGTGGGTAGAATCTCTCCCTCGCTTCTTCTTCTTCTTCTTCCTCCAGAGGTGCTTATTCTGAATACCTCCCTCGCTGCCATTCTGAGCTCGCCACCATGTCTACACCAGTCCGACGCAAATGTTCCATTTATTCATTAAAGGCCCTTTAATCTTCTGATGTCTGCAGCATCGCCATGCCTCCGGCGGGCTCCCTCCTCCCCGGTAGACGTTTGAATTCTTCGCCAGCCGGAAGAGCGAATCTGTTGCTATCTGGATCGAGAGACCAAGTGGCTTTATTCGGCGCAAACTATTGTTTGGAGGGAGGGTTGGTCCCCAGCGCTAGTTGTACACAGAGCAGATCCGAGAAAATGGAAGGAGTAACTTAAGAGTCATTGGGGTCTACTCTTGAGGGGTGTTTTAAATCGGAACCAGTGAAGGTCCTGTGTGAGTGCCTGGAGGCGGTTGGAGGATGGATGGTGGCTAACGGATTGAGGTTGAATCCTGACAAGACAGAAGTAGTGTTCTTGGTGGACAGGGGGCAGGCAGGTGTGGGGGACTCCCTGGTCCTGAATGGGGTCACTGTGCCCCTGAAGGACCAGGTGCACAGCTTGGGAGACATTTTGGACTCACAGCTGTCCATGGAGGCGCAGGTCAATTCTGTGTCCAGGGCAGCTCCATCTGGTATGCAGGATGAGACCCTCCCTGCCTGCAGACTGTCTGGCCAGAGTGGTGCATGCTCTGGTTATCTCCCGCTTGGACTACTGCAATGCGCTCTACGTGGGGCTACCTTTGAAGGTGATCCGGAAACTACAACTAATCCAGAATGCGGCAGCTAGACTGGGGACTGGGAGCGGCCGCCGAGACCATATAACACCGGTCCTGAGAGATCTGCATTGGCTCCCAGTACGTTTCAGAGCACAATTCAAAGTGTTGGTGCTGACCTTGAAAGCCCTAAACGGCCCAGTATCCCTGAAGGAGCGCCACCACCCCCATCGTCCACCCCGGACACCGGGGTCCATCTCCTGAGGGCCTTCTGGCAGTTCCCTCCCTGTGAGAAGCGAGGTTACAGGGAACCAGGCAGAGGGCCTTCTTGGTGGTGGCGCCCTTCCTGTGGAACGCCCTCCCATCAGATGTCAAGTAAATAAACAACTATCTGACTTTTAGAAGACATCTGAAGGTAGCCCTGTTTAGGGAAGCTTTTAATGTTTGACGTTTTTCCGTGTTTTTAATGTTCAGTTGGGAGCTGCCCAGAGTGGCTGGGGAAACCCAGCCAGATGGGTGGGGTATAAATGAATTATTATTATTATTATTATTATTATTATTATTATTATTATTATACTGACCTGTGCCTCCATGGACAGCTGTAGGTCCAAAATGACCCTCAGGCTGCGCACCTGGTCCTTTGGGGGCACAGTGACCCCATTTAGGACCAGGGAGTCCCCCACACCCGCCCAAAGGCACACTACATTGCCTCTTGAGACAGGCAGTGAGTACAATCTTATTGGTCGCAAGACTTTACTGTGTTATAGAGCATCCATTTGTTATCTTCCACTATCACCCTCTTTATTCTTCCTTCCTCCTCCTTCCTTCCAGCACTCATCACTTCCTTCCTATTTTCCAGTTCTCCCCCCGCCCCCATTACAATTTCAAAGATCCCTTTGATCAAGTCCCGAATCCCAGCTGCGGGAAACCGCAGGAGGGGAGAGCTGCTCTTGAGTTCGAATTCTGCTCTCGGGGGTTTTCGCAGGCACCCGGTTGCCCCGCTGCGAGGCGCTGGGTTGGAGAGGCCTCTTCTTAGCTCCTTTTGACAATCAATATCATTATTTTCTCGGCTGTTGGCCGATGCCCCCGGCGGCTGGCAAGGAACGGCTTAAACCGGAGCGAGGGAGCCCTCAAAAAGTTCTTTTTGGGTGTGTGTGTGGAGGAAACGGCTGAGCCAAGCAAATCGATAGCTTGTTTTCTCCTTCGGAGGGAGGAGAGGAGAGGAGCCCAGCCCTGACTCTCGTGACCTGGATTGAAGCCATCGATTCAACATCTCATTTGCAACACCAGACACCTAGCTGCATTTTAAAAACCTCAAGTGCTGGGCTGGACTGCGCACTCCCCGGCTGCTGCTGTTGCTGTTTCGAATCCTCGCCCTTTGGAAAGCGAGGGTGAGAAAGGGCTTTGTTCCCTCCTCATTGGCCGGAGGGGGAAAGGACCTGCGGTTTGGTTGCAAATCAAACGTGAGGACTAGAAACCTCTCCGAGTATTTGTGGGGTGGCACTGTGGGTTAAACCACAGAGCCTAGGACTTGTCGATCGGAAGGTCGGCGGTTCGAATCCCCGCAATGACGGGGTGAGCTCCCGTTGCTCAGTCCCTGCTCCTGCCAAGCTAGCAGTTTGAAAGCACAAAGTGCAAGTAGATCAATAGGTACCGCTCCGGCGGGAAGGTAAATGGCGTTTCCATGCACTGCTCTGCTTTGCCAGAAGCGGCTTAGTCCTGCTGGCCACATGACCTGGAAGCTGTATGCCGGCTCCCTCGGCCAGTAAAGCGAGATGAGCACCGCAACCCCAGGGTCGGCCACGACTGGACCTAACGGTCAGGGGTCCCTTTACCTTTAATCCCTCCAGGGATCCCTAATTCTCTAGCTCCCTAGTTCTTTTTAGGGAACTTTTTAATGTTTGGTGCATTACTTTATTTTAATATTGTGTTGGAAGCCGTCCAGAGTGGCTGGGGAAACCCAGCCAGATGGGCGAGGTATAAATAATAAATGATTATTATTATTGTTATTTTCATATACCTGAAGGATCATCTCCACCCCCATTGCTCCGAGGGCCTTCAGGCGGTTCCCTCCCTGCGAGAAGCGAGGTTACAAGGAACCGGGCAGAGGGCCTTCTCAGTGGTGGCACCCACCCATCAGATGTCAAGGAAATAAACAACTATCTGACTTTTAGAAGACATCTGACAGTTTAGGGAAGCTTTTAATGTTTGATTCTGTTTTTAATATTCTGTTGGGAGCCACCCAGAGTGGCTGGGGAAACCCAGCCAGATGGGCAGGGTATAAATTATAATTATTATTATTATTATTCTCTTCAATTCCCACAATGCCTCTTAAAGCAAGCTGCATATATTCCATCAGCTCAATTTGCCATCCTTCTTCAGTTGGGACCTCGCTCGTTCTCCATTTTTTGGTTAACAAAACACGGGCCGCAGTAGCAACATACATAAATAGCCTTTTTTGACACCTGGGAATTTCCATCTGAATTATCCGCAACAGGAAGGACTCTGGATTTTTTGGGAAAGTACTTTTAAACCATTTTCCCAGTTCGTTATAGATCATTTCCCAATACTATTCTTAAATCCTTTTTGCCCCGTGAACTGAATCGCCCCCGATTCTTTTTCTCCCTCGTTCTTTTTCATATATATGTATATATTCTCTTTCATTCTCACCTTGCCTCTTGAATCAGTGTTTCCGAAACTTGGTTCTCCAGCTGTTTCTGCACTACAACTCCCATCATGCCTAGCGAGTGGGACCAGGGATCATGGGAACTGTAGTCCAAAAAAACAGTCTCCTTCTTTTATCTGTCTCCGGGGGGAGAATTACAGCGTTACGACCGACGGGGCAACCGTCCTTCGGATTTTTACGGTGTTTTTCTTTCTTTCGTTGCATCGTAGAATCTTAGAGTTCGAAGGAACCCCCAGAGGCATCTAGTCCAACCCCACGCAATGCGGGAATCTGGGCCAAAGCATCCCCAACAGATGGCCCCATCAAACCTCCACTTAAAAACCTCCAAGGATGGAGACTTCACCACCATTCACCAGCTCTCCCTGTCAGAAAGTCCTTCCTGATGTTGAGTCGGAAGCTCCTTACTTGTCGCTTAAGTCGTGGGTTCGAGTCCTACCCTCCACCGGAGGAGGAAACATGTCTGCTCCGTCCTCTGACCTGAGAACAACTCTCCCCTCTTGTGGCTTTTCAGAAATAGGCATTCAGCGGCCTCTGGCAGTGAAGGCGGCATTGTGGCTACCCGCCGATAGCCGTACGCTCTGCAGATTTGCCACCGCCTCCTCCTTCAAAGGCCTCTTGGGCTTGGATGTTTTCCCGAGCAATTACGGTTACGACAGGCCGCAGTTCCCATCAGAGGCGGCTAGCTGGGGGAGCGCCCCCTCCCAGTGGAGAGGGGGGGAAAGAGAAAGCAAAAAAGGAAAAGAGGAGGAAGAGAAGGAAAGCAAGCAAGAATGTTAGGGTTGAAGGAGACAGGAGGGCTGCATCAATAGGAGTCTAGCATCTAGATCAAGGGAAGTAATAGTGCCACTGTATTCTGCTCTGGTCAGACCTCACCTGGAGTACTGTGTCCAGTTCTGGGCACCACAGTTCAAGAAGGACACTGACAAACTGGAACGTGTCCAGAGGAGGGCAACCAAAATGGTCAAAGGCCTGGAAACGATGCCTTATGAGGAACGGCTAAGGGAGCTGGGCATGTTTAGCCTGGAGAAGAGGAGGTTAAGGGGTGATATGATAGCCATGTTCAAATATATAAAAGGATGTCATATAGAGGAGGGAGAAAGGTTGTTTTCTGCTGCTCCAGAAAAGCGGACACGGAGCAATGGATCCAAACTACAAGAAAGAAGATTCCACCTAAAGATTAGGAAGAACTTCCTGACAGTAAGAGCTGTTGGACAGTGGAATTTGCTGCCAAGGAGTGTGGTGGAGTCTCCTTCTTTGGAGGTCTTTAAGCAGAGGCTTGACAACCATATGTCAGGAGTGCTCTGATGGTGTTTCCTGCTTGGCAGGGAGTTGGACTCGATGGCCCTTGTGGTCTCTTCCAACTTTAGGATTCTATGATTCTATGAGTTACTCAAGCCAGGAATTTCCCCCCGACTCAAAAACCCAATGTCCATCCAGTCTGCGGCCACCGTGTTGAGGCTGCCAGCCACCGGCTCTTGACAGCTGCCATACCAAATGTTGGTATGTGCCCCTCCAGATGTTGCCAGCCCAATGGTCAAGGTTGCTGGGAGTTCTTCTTTGGCCATCTCTCGTAGCCGAGTAAGATCGTCTTCCATAAACACGGTTTTAGCAGTAAGTCCGTAATTCTGGATCCACACGTCCTTCCACAGTGGGGACATAGGTTTCTGGGCGGGAGTTGATCCTGGTGAGGGTTTGCCAAGCGTGCCTTCCTCTTAGCATGTTTCTCCCTCTCGTCCTGAGTTCGAGTGTCTCCAAAGCCCACTACACCTTTGGGAAAGGCTGTTCTCCAACTGGAGCGCTCGCAGGCCAGTGTTTCCCAATTGTTGGTGTTTATACTACATTTTAAAAAATTGGCCTTAAAGGTAAAGGGACCCCTGACCATTAGGTCCAGTCGTGGCCGACTCTGGGGTTGCAGCGCTCATCTCACTTTACTGGCTGAGGGTGCCGGCGTACAGCTTCCGGGTCATGTGTCCAGCAGGACTAAGCCGCTTCTGGCGAACCAGAGCAGCGCACGGAAACGCCGTTTACCTTCCCGCTGGAGCGGTACCTATTCATCTACTTGCACTTTGACGTGCTTTCGAACTGCTAGGCTGGCAGGAGCAGGGACCGAGCAACGGGAGCTCACCCCGTCATTGCGGGGATTCGAACCGCCGACCTTCTGATCGGCAAGTCCTAGGCTCTGTGGTTTAGACCACAGCGCCACCCACACCCCAGATTTGCCTTGAGCGAAACTTTATCTCTTTATCTACTTTTACCTCTTTATCTACTTGCGCTGGTGTGCTTTCGAACTGCTAGGTTGGCAGAAGCAGGGACCGAGCAATGGGAGCTCACCCCGTCGTGGGGATTCGAACCGCCGACCTTCTGATCGGCAAGTCCTAGGCTCTGTGGTTTAGACCACAGCGCCACCCGCACCCCAAATTTGCCTTGAGTGAAACTTAATGCCCCTTCTCACCACCAGCTGTGAGGTTTGGGCTCCCAAATTTCCACAGGATGCAAAATATCCGTGCTGTAAGTCGACGCTTTACGAATTTTCAGGGGGAATTCTTTTTACAATTTTGTTTAAAGATTCGCAGACCGAATATGCATTTTTTTTTTGAAAATTCGGCTGAGATAAGAGCGTAAGGCTCTTAAACTCAGAGCTGTGGTTTCGAACCCCACGTTGGGCTAAAGATTCCTATACTGAGAGGGGGTGTCGGAATAGATAATAGATACCTACGTGGTCCCTTCGAACTCTCCTATTAAAAGAGAGATAGAAAGAAGAAATGGATATCACCGCTGCAGAATTCTGGGGGACGGAGTTTAAGACTGGAAAAAAGTGTTTCTGCCCATTGTACTTTTCTCCGATTTTGTCAAACTTGTATCACAATAAAATCTTTAATATTTTTTTAAAAAAAGATTGAAAAAGTGAAGACACAGAACTCACAACTGCAGTCCGTCCCCGTTTCTGAAGAAGCATGCGTGAGTGTGCTCTTTAGGAAAACCAAACAGCGAGTCTGAAGTCTGCAAACTTTTTAACAATGCGTCCAACACGCCCAGCAGGAGAGGCGCTGCAAAACACCCACACCCCGGGCTGCTGGAAATTAAGATTTTTCCTCCCCCCTCCCTTCTTTCGTTTGAGCGGAAGTTCAGACTTTCAAATACAAGGGTGCAAGAATTGTGGGCTGCAGCAATTCAGACGGCACGGGGGTGTGTGTGTGTGTAGAAATCAAATACATGTGTGTGTGCATGTGTTTAAATGTAGATATGAAATTGGAACAGCCCCCCTTTTTTTGCAGAAAATAACCCCCCACAAAACACATTTCCCAGGACCACAGAGTCTGAGTTTCAGCACACACAGAGAACACAACAGCCCTTTATATAAAACCCGGAAGAGCCCTGATTGTATAATCGCCTCCGCCGCTTATATAATCGGCAGGGTGAAACAATTTGTTCCCGCTGCAAATCCTGGCTGAATCTGCCAGAGTTGGTCTGGCCGATGGAGCCTGAAGCTTTGGGGGGGGGGTGGAGGTGGAGAGAGCGAGAGGAAGGGCTTACCCCCTTTGCCTTTGCTCCTGCGCCTTAACAGCGGCTGAAATATCTTAGGGTTAGCATTTCCACACACACCCCGGTGGTGCCGGGTACTCGTGAGCCCCCGAAAAGGCATGTTTCAAAAGGAGGGTGCCCGGCGCAACTCTGTAGAAGCTGGTCCTTGCCTCTGACAGCATCTTAAAAAGCAGAGACATCACCTTGCCAACAAAGGTCCGTGTAGTTCAAGCTCTGGTTTTCCCAGTAGTGATGTATGGAAGTGAGAGCTGGACCATAAAGAATGGATGCTTTTGAATTCTGGTGCTGGAGGAGACTCTTGAGAGTCCCATGGACTGCAAGAAGATCAAACCTCTCCATTCTGAAGGAAATCAGCCCTGAGTGCTCACTGGAAGGACAGATCCTGAAGCTGAGGCTCCAAGACTTTGGCCACCTCATGAGAAGAGAAGACTCCCTGGAAAAGACCCTGATGTTGGGAAAGATGGAGGGTGCAAGGAGAAGGGGACGACGGAGGACGAGATGGTGGGACAGTGTTCTCGAAGCTACAAACATGAGTTTGACCAAACTGCGGGAGGCAGTGGAAGACAGGAGGGCCTGGCATGCTCTGGTCCAGGGGGTCACCAAGAGGCGGACACGACTAAACGACTCAACAACAACAATGTGTGCCCCCATGCATTTGATTAAATCCTTTTTTTGCGACCCGCAAAAAAAGAGAGAAGCCCACAGAGGAGGGTGCCTAGCGCATCTCTGTATGATATGTCGCTTTTGCCGCTGCTTCTGTGTTGGGGAGGAGAAGTGCTTTTGCATGAGGTTCCTCCATGTGGTCTGTTTTTCCGACGTAAAGGTGGAAACAGAATGAACTCTGTCTCAGCGGAGGTTCCTGTTGCATCTCTGCAGGAGTTGCAAGTCAATTCTGTGGCCAGGGCAGCTCCATCTGGTACGCAGGATGAGACCCTCCCTGCCCGCAGACTGTCTGGCCAGAGTGGTGCATGCTCTGGTTATCTCTCGCTTGGACTACTGCAATGCACTCTATGTGGGGCTACCTTTGAAGGTGACCCGGAAACTACAACTAATCCAGAATGCGGCAGCTAGACTGGGGACTGGGAGCGGCAGCCGAGACCACATAACACCGGTCTTGAAAGACCCACATTGGCTCCCAGGACGTTTCCGAGCACAATTCAAAGTGTTGGTGCTGACCTTGAAAGCCCTAAATGGCCCAGTATACCTGAAGGAGCGTCTCCACCCCCATCTTCTAGCCTGGACACCGGGGTCCATCTCCTGAGGGCCTTCTGGCGGTTCCCTCACTGCGAGAAGTGAGGTTACAGGGAAGCAGGCAGAGGGCCTTCTCAGTGGTAGCGCCCTCCCTGTGGAACGCCCTCCCACCAGATGTCAAAGAGAACAACAACTATCAGACTTTTAGAAGACATCTGAAGGCAGCCCTGTTTAGGAAAGCTTTTAATGTTTGATGTATTACAGTATTTTAATATTTTTTTGGAAGCCGCTCAGAGTGGTTGGGGAAGCCCAGCCAGATGGGGGGCGGGGTATAAGTAATAAATTATTATAATTATTATTATATTTAATCCGTTCCAGAAGTTTGAAAAGTTCGAAAAGCGAGGATCAATTTTGCTGGCTGCAAAGTCAGTGGTGAAAAAATGAAATAGGAGGCTTGGAAGTTGTTTGGCTTCCGAAAATCGTTCAAAAACCAGGGCATTTACTTCCGGGTTTTCGGCAATCGGGAGCCAAAAGGTTCCAAAGCCGAAGTTTGATTGTACAGAAGACACCGTATTTTCCCGTCTATAAGACGCCCCATGTATAACACACCCTCTTTTTTTGGAGACTCCGGTTCAAGAAAACGGGGGGAGATCTATCCGTGTATAAGAAGACGCCCCCCAATTTTGGACATTATTTTTGGGGGGGGGACCTAGTCTTACACGCGGAAAAATATGGTAACTGTTGAGGAAACAATGGGACTAATTTAGCCAGCTAGCCCTGGTGATCATCTAATGTTTATTGGATGGGTTTCCCCCCTAAATTGATTTTTGATTTTATTGTTATTTACGCTTTATACCGTATTTTATGCTTTTGTTGTTGTTGTTGTAGCATCAATTAAGTGTTTTAAATTAGTCGTTAGCCGCCCTGAGACCGGTTTCCTGAACTGGGAAGGGTGGGGAATAAATAAAAAGTTATTCTTTATTCTTCTTCTTCTTATCATTATTCTTATTCTTATTATTACAGTAGACAACAAATAACTTGTCCTGAAAAACAAAAAAGCAGACCTTTATCGTGCCCTAGTTTCATTTGATAATAATAATAATAATAATAATAATAATAATAATAATAATAATAATTTATTATTTAAACCCTGCCCATCTGGCTGGGTTTCCCCAGCCACTCTGGGCGGCTTCCAACAAAACACTAAAATACAATAACCTATTAAAGATTAAAAGCTTCCCTGAACAGGGCTGCCTTCAGATGTCTTCTAAAAGTTTGGTCGTTCTTTTTCTCTTTGACATCTGATGGGAGGGCGTTCCACAGGCGAGAGGTGGCCAGGCGAGGTCCCTGCGCCTTTAAACCCCGAATGTGCTTGCGTCTCTGCCCCGCCTCGTCCTCGCCTGACCCCTGGCGCAGGCAAACCCCAGCCCAGTCCCTGGGCGGGTCTGACCCACATTCCTGGCCAGGGCGAGGAAGAATGGAAAAGCAGAGAGAGGAGGAACTGAATTTCCCCCCTTTTTCCTTTCCTCCCCCAGAGCCGGTTTAGAATTTCACCCTTTGCTCCAAATACTCACAGAAGGCATTTTTTTTAATCATGTGACACCCCCCTCTTTTTAAAACCCCTACGGTATTGTATATATTTCCCATAGATCCCAACGGTATTGTATATATTTCCCATAGATTTCAGAGAAGGCACCCAGAGGTCATCCAGACCAACCCGCTGCAAAACGCAGGAATATACCGCCCCCCCTTGCCGCAAGTCTCTTCGGAACCTTTGAATGACGAGCCACAAATAAGTTTAATAAACAATAATAATAATAGTTTTTTATTTATACCCCGCCCTCCCCGGCCATGGCTGGGCTCAGGGCGGCTAACACCAGTAAAATTACAATAAAAACATAATATTGGGGGGACGGACCAATTTAAAACACAGGTTAAAAACACAGTTTAAAATGGAGACTCCTTTTAATAATAACCCCCAATGGCATCTCTGGGTACTGTTGAGGTCGCCCCCTGCCTGAAACCCTAGCCATGCAATTCTTAATCACAGGGCCACGGGTTCGAATCCCGACGTTGGGCAAAAGATTCCTTCATTGCAGGGGGGTGGGAATGGATGAGGTCCCTTTCCACCTCTTCAGTTCTGGGACCCTATTCTTCTGCTTCAAGTTAAATCGGCCCTTTATTCAGAACCGTGTTGTGGTTTTTTAAGGCGAAGCCACAGCTCAGAACAGAAAGCCCTGGGACCAATCAGTCAGTCAGTCAGTCAATCAATCAATCAATCAATCAATCAATCAGGGATTCTTTCATCATACGGGGTTCGACTAGATGTCCTTTGAAGGCCCCTCACTTCTCTGCCATCACGTGATTCCAATTCTGCCATCCTATCCTCCAGATGGTGACAGCAGCCACGAAATTAAAAGACGCCTGCTTCTTGGGAGAAGAGCAATGAAAAACCTAGACAGCATCTTAAAAAGCAGAGACATCACCTTGCTGACAAAGGTCCGTATAGTTCAAGCCATGGTTTTCCCAGTAGTGATGTATGGAAGCGAGAGCTGGACCATCAAGAAGGCTGATCGCCAGAGAATGGATGCTTTTGAATTCTGGTGCTGGAGGAGACTCTTGAGAGTCCCATGGACTGCAAGAAGATCCAACCTCTCCATTCTGAAGGAAATCAGCCCTGAGTGCTCACTGGAAGGACAGATCCTGAAGCTGAGGCTCCAAGACTTTGGCCGCCTCATGAGAAGAGAAGACTCCCTGGAAAAGACCCTGGTGTTGGGAAAGATGGAGGGCACAAGGAGAAGGGGACGACGGAGGACGAGATGGTGGGACAGTGTTCTCAAAGCGACCAGCATGAGTTTGACCAAACTGCGGGAGGCAGTGGAAGACAGGAGGGCCTGGTGTGCTCTGGTCCAGGGGGTCACGAAGAGGCGGACACGACTAAACGACAACAACAACAAATTCTCCAGCCGGCCAAGAGATTTTAGCAAGCCCAGGGGCGATTCCCCTCTCCATCCATTTCAGCGCCTTGTGGCGGAGAGTTCCGTAGGTCAACCCGGCATCGCCAACAGCACACTGAGTCAAAGAGGGAGTTGCCCTGAATCTACCACCTATGGTTTTTATCCTTACGGCATTTTACCTATGCCAGCGTCTTACGTTCTCAACGACGCCCCACTAAACTAAGACGCATCTGGGTCTTGCAATCTGCGCCCATTCAAAAGGAGTGGGGTCCCTCTCCCATCACAAACAAACAAAACCCACCCTCCACAATGGGGGGGGACACAGCCCCCCCACAGCCATTGTTTTCTGCTTCGCCAGTTGGCCGATGCCAGCATTGCCCAGCCGCCATCTGGAGAAAACTTGATATATTTTTTTCCAGGACAGAGACAAGAGAGGGGCTCTTTTCCCAGCCACTCTGGGGCTGGCTTTGGTGGGGGGGGTGAGCGTCGCCTCGCCACCTGCCGCCCATCTGCCCAAGGCTGGCACTGCCATCTGCGCGGCCTCATCTGTGGGGTGCCAAGACCAACAGCTGCTGTCGGGTTTTCCCTGACGGGCACCGGTGCCAAGGCTCTGGGGCCTCTCCCAGCGGCGGCCTGCGTTGGAGAGAGTGGTGTCGATTGGTGCCAACCGTGGGCGTCAGGTTCCCTTTTGGGAGGGGCGGGGGTCTTCTATCATGCCAAGAGAGGAGGGGAATTAAAACAGGCACACACACACACACATATACAGAGAGGAGAGGTCTTTGTCTTGGGGCCACGCGAATTAAACCGCGCGCCGTTAATTGTGCAATTAGGGAGACGAAAACGGCCGCTTATTTATCAAAAGTCTTTCCAGAGAGGGGAATTGAGAGATAACAGCTGCCCCAATATCTGTCTATCTCTCCGGCTGCCCGCCGTATTGTTTTCAGGATGGATAAAAGAAAACCTCCGGCTTTGAACTACGGTGACCAACCTAGATGGCTTCGACTGAGGATGGGGGGAAATTCCTGGAGGTGGAAAGGATTGTCGAGCCACAAGGAATACGCTCTACATAGTCAGAGGAATTAAACACCTCTGAATACCAATTTCTGGAAAATGCAGAAGAGGAGAGTGGCTCTGTTTCTCGAACCCTGCTTAAGGGCAACTGGTCAGCCGCGGTGAGAACAGGAAACTGGGGTGCATACCCTCCAACGTTTCTCCCCAGAAAATAGGGACGTCCTATTCCATCCCCTCCAACGTTTCTCCCCTGAAAATAGGGATGTCCTATTCCATCCCCTCCAACGTTTCTCCCCTGAAAATAGGGATGTCCTATTCCATCCCCTCCAACGTTTCTCCCCTGAAAATAGGGACGTCCTATTCCATCCCCTCCAACGTTTCTCCCTTGAAAATAGGGACGTCCTATTTCATCATCACCATCATCATTTTAATATTTATATCCCCGCCCATCTGACTGGGTTGCCCCAGCCGCTCTGGGTGGCTTCCAACAGAATATATAAAAACATTAAACATCAAAAGAACTTCTCTATCCAGGGCTGTCTTCTAAAGGTTGTATCTTTACTTTTCTCTTGGCTCGGGGGTCACATAACTTCATTTCTCCAATGAAAATGGGGGCATCCTATTCCATCCCCTCCAACGTTTCTCCCCTGAAAATAGGGACATCCTATTCCATCCCCTCCAACATTTCTCCTGTGAAAATAGGGACATGGCGCTGTGGGTTAAACCACAGAGCCTAGGGCTTGCCAATCAGAAGGCCGGCAGTTCGAATCCCTGCGACAGGGTGAGCTCCCGTTGCTCGGTCCCTGCTCCTGTCAACCTAGCAGTTCGAAAGCAGGAAATGCAAGTAGATCAATAGGTACCGCTCCGGTGGGAGGGTAAACGGCGTTTCCGTGCGCTGCTCTGGTTCGCCAGATGCGGCTTAGTCCTGCTGGCCACATGACCCGGAAGCTGTACGCCGGCTCCCTCGGCCAGTAAAGCGAGATGAGCGCCGCAACCCTAGAGTCGGCCACGACTGGACCTAATGACCAGGGGTCCCTTTACCTTTAACTTTATTCCATCCCCTCCAATGTTTCTCCCATGAAAATAGAAACCGATTCTCTGCTACCAAAGACACAGAAGAGCACCCGCCATTTGGATCGAGGCCCAAAAACCCATCCGGCACTTAGAGAGTTTAAAAGCCTTCTATAAAATATTTAAGTCCGCAGAAGCACCGCTGCCATCTTTGAGCGGCGGCAAGCCGGTCTCGTTGCAGAATTTCGGGAGCAGCAATCTGTAGATTTCTTTACTACGCAGGAAAAGAACAAGCACTCTAGTGACTCTTCAGTTGCGATTCCTGCATTGCAACCGTACAATTCTATGATTCTTAGGTTTAGGGTTTTTTGGACTACAGTTCCCATGATCCCTGGTCCCGCTCGCTAGGCATGATGGGAGTTGTAGTACAGAAACAGCTGGAGAACCAAGTTTCGGAAACATTGCTTTAAGAGGCATGGTGGGAATTAAAGAGAATATATACATATATATGAAAAATACATATATATATGGTGACAGTAGCCATGAAATTAAAAGACGCCTGCTTCTTGGGAGAAGGGCAATGACAGGCCTAGACAGCATCTTGAGAAGTAGAGACGTCACCTTGCCAACAAAGGTCCGTATAGTTAAAGCTATGGTTTTCCCAGTAGTGATGTATGGAAGTGAGAGCTGGACCATAAAGAAGGCTGATCGCCGAAGAATGGATGCTTTTGAATTCTGGTGCTGGAGGAGACTCTTGAGAGTCCCATGGACTGCAAGAAGATCCGACCTCTCCATTCGGAAGGAAATCAGCCCTGAGTGCTCACTGGAAGGACAGATCGTGAAGCTGAGGCTCCAATACTTTGGCCACCTCATGAGAAGAGAAGACTCCCTGGAGAAGACACTGATGTTGGGAAAGATGGAGGGCACAAGGAGAAGGGGGCGACAGAGGACGAGATGGTTGGATAGTGTTTTCGAGGTTACCAGCATGAGTTTGACCAAACTGCGGGAGGTAGTGGAGGACAGAGGTGCCTGGCGTGCTCTGGTCCAGGGGGTCACGAAGTGGCAGACACGACTAAACGACTAAACAACAACATGAAAAAGAACAAGGGAGAAAAAGAATCAGGGGCGATTGAGTCCACTGGTCTGAAAGGATTTAAGAATAGTATTGGGAAATGATCCATAATGAACTGAAAAAATGGTTTAAAAGTACTTTCCCAAAAAAAATCCAGAGTTCTTTGTGTTGTGGATAATTCAGATGGAAATTCCCAGGTGTCAGAAAAGCCTATTTATGTATGCTGCTACTGTGGCCCGTGTTTTGTTAACCCAAAAATGGAAAACGAGCGAGGTCCCAACCGAAGAAGGATGGCGATTTGAGCTGATGGAATATACGCAGCTTGCAGACCTAACATATAGAATAAGAGAACAAGAAGAACATACATTTAAAGAAGACTAGAAAACGTTTATTGAATATATGGGTGAAAATTGTGTATATTTGAAAATGGGGGCAGCATTAAAATAAACTAAACAGTGGAAATAAGTTTCGATGGCTGCAATAACGGAAAACCGATTGGTATGGCTTTTGTAAAATATGCAGGGATTTATGATATGCAAAATGAAGAAGAGAAGCCACTGATGTCTGAAGGATGTAAAGCGAGTGCTTTAAATTGTCAAACAGAAAATTTAACAAAAAGTTACATACAAAAAGTTACATAAAAATAAAAATAAGGTAAGAATGTCAGCGTGGCTGAATGGGCCAATTGCAGCAAGATAACTGGCTGCCGGATGATTTAATGGGCTGTGATCTTGGGATAGAGGAGGGGTGCAGAGTGAGACCCCTAGGTCCACTTAGCTCAGTATTGCAGACACAGACTGGCAGCCGCTCCCAGGGCACCTTTGCCTTTCTGGAAATGCCAGCGAGGATTCGAACTCAGACCACCTGCACGGGAGACCTCGACCCCGAAGCAAGTCAAATATCGGGTTGCCGTGGGTCTTGCCTGCCTGGGAAAAGCCCTTGCAACAGAACTGGCTCCCTTCTTAGGTCTCGGAGATGCAGACACCCCTTTCCAGCCCCTCACCCAAAAAGAAAAAAAGGGAGAGGGGGGGAAACCCCTGCAGCTGTCAGTGTCAGATAGCGGATCCCCGAGAGAAATCATTTTTACGCGCCCTTCTGGCTGCTCCGAGAAGCTGGCATCCCCGTCTTTGCCAAGGCGAAATAAGCTTTCCTAATGGAGTTCTTGGCAGGGAAACGGCGGCATTTTGGGCTGGGGAGGAGACTGGTTTGGCGGCGGCTGGGGGAGAGGGAGAGGGAGGGAGGGGGGCGCCCTGGCAGCTGCCGCCAAGCGTGGCATCGAATGGAAGGGGGGCAGGCTGCCAAGTGGGGAACTGAAAGCCCATTAGAGGGGCAGGGAGGTTGCCAAAGCTTGGGGAGATCTGGCCGGCGGGAGAGACAGGTGCAGCCCAGGCTCCCCCTCCCCAAAACTCATCTTTAATTCAAGGGGATAAGGGGAGGGGGCACCCACACAATCTGGGGGGCACACCGGTTTACCCACGGCGGCTGTGCCTCGCCTCCGACGGCTGGGAAACCGCAAGAGGGGACAGGGCTCTCGCGTCCGAATCCTCCTGCTGGTCGCTTTGGCCAGTGTGAGGACAGAGTGCTGGCCTATATGGGCAGCCCCCCTTTGGCTTGAGCTAGAGGGGACCCCCAATATCTGTCTGTTCCCTGCAGCAGAGCGGCCTTGGGGTCTAGGACTCCCCGAAGGATCGCCCGGTCTAGGGTTGCCAGAAAGCTGCCTTGAGCCTTGTTTTCACTGTGGAAAGGTACCTGACCATTAGGTCCAGTCGTGGCCAACTCTGGGGTTGCGGCGCTCATCTTGCTTTATTGGCCAAGGGAGCCGGCGTACAGCCGGAGCGGTGCCTATTTATCTACTTGCACTTTGTGCTTTCGAACTGCTAGGTTGGCAGGAGCAGGGACCGAGCAACGGGAGCTCACCCCGTCGTGGGGATTTGAACCGCCGACCTTCTGATCAGCAAGCCCTAGGCTCTGTGGTTTAACACACAGCGCCACCCACGTCCCTCCTGGTCTGCTAGTTGAAGTGAAATTATAATTTCTCGCCCGGACTTTACACTTCTTCACACAGAATTGCAGTTGGGAGAGATTCCTTCTTCGTGATTTCGCCCACGAGCGGCTGAGTGCCGTCGGCAAACTTGCCCACCTCGCGGCTCACCCCCCCTCGCTCTCCTTTCTCACCCCTCGCTGCTCTCAGCACCCGTAACAAGCTACACCACCCAGGAACCCTCTTTTTTGGGGGGTTGGAATAGATGACCCTTTGGTCCCTTCTGACTCTGCAATTCTGCGATTCTCTTTCAGGGCACATTATAAAGGGGGAAAAGAGCGAATAAGGGTCACCTCTCGCTTAGCCCCGGGGAAACTTGAATTTTCTGAGGTTTTTTGTTTTTTCTATCAGCCGAAACCGCAGTCTGCAATGTTGGGCTTATTACTAATGCATGGGGAAAGGGAGGGGGCTATGACCACAAGCTTGCAAAACATGAATGTATGTGCGAGAGAGAGAGAAAGAGAGAGAGAGAGTTTAAGTGCATAGTACATCGCGCAAGGGAGAGAATCTACCGCATTGCCCTTCCTGCCCTGATCCGCTGAGTCCTCTCCCAGCAGATGGGAATTCTCGAGATCAAATTGGCTAGGAGCTGGAGGGGGGTGGGTTCCTGTGCTCAGGGCCGGCGCAAGACATTTGGGCACCTGAGGAGAACCACAGAACGCCGCTCCCTCCTCGCCAGAACGATGCATACTCCAGACTCTCCAAGGGTCCCTGATTTGCAGAAGCCGTCCCAGAAACCAGTGCTGCCTTCAGTTGTCTTCTAATAGTCAGATAATTGCTTATTTCCACAGGGTGGGTGCCACCACCGAGAAGGCCCTCTGCCTGATTCACTTCTCGCAGGGAGGGAACAGCCAGAAGGCCCTCGGAGCTGAACCTCAGTTTGGGGGAGATATACCGCAACTCGTCCCCCCTGACCTCAAAGCGGGCAACAAGTCACTTCCACTTAACAGCCCGGCCTCCTTGGAAAGGTGGCAAGCTGGCAGATGGTTGCAAACGGGCACTGCAACAGTGCCAAGCTCTTCCTGTGCCACACACAGGAGCAAGCCGTCCCCGCTGCCCCAGGTGGAGAACGATAATAACCATCATAATTTATTCATATTTGTATGCTGTCCCTCTGACTGGGTTTCGCCAGCCACTCTGGGCGGCTCCCAACAGAATATTAAAAACACAATAAAACACCAAGCTTTGAAAACTTCCCTATACAGGCCAGCCTTCAGATGTCTTCTAAAAGTCAGACAGTTGTTTATTTCCTTAACATCTGACGGGTTCCACAGGGAGGGTGCCACCACCGAGAAGGCCCTCTGCCTGGTTGCTAGTGAGGGAACTGCTAGAAGAACCTCGGGAGGTGGACCCCGGTGTCCGGGCTGGAGATGCTCCTTCGGGGATACTGGGCCGTTTAGGGCTTTCAAGGTCAGCACCAACCCTTTGAATTGTGCTCGGAAACATCCTGGGAGCCAATGTAGGTCTTTCAGGACCGGGGTTATGTGCTCTGCACTCCCAGTCCCCAGTCTGGCTGCCGCATTCTGGATTAGTTGTAGTTTCCGGGTCACCTTCCAAGGCAGCCCCACGTAGAGCGCATTGCAGTAGTCCAAGCAGGAGATAACCAGAGCATGCACCACTCTGGCAGTTCCCTCCCTGTGAGAAGTGAGGTTACAGGGAACCAGGCAGAGGGCCTTCTCGGTGGTGGCGCCCGCCCTGTGGAACGCCCTCCCACCAGATGTCAAAGAGAAAAATAACTACCAAACTTTTAGAAGACATCTAAAGGCAGCCCTGTTTAGGGAAGCTTTTAATGTTTAATAGGTTATTGTATTTTAGTGTTCTGTTGGAAGCCGCCCAGAGTGGCTGGGGAAACCCAGCCAGATGGGCGGGGTATAAATAACAAATTATTATTATTATTATTATTATTATTATTATTATTATTATTATTAAAGCCAGGAGGCTGCCTTGCTTGGCTCATAGCTTCCAGCAGTGACCTGGAGCACCTCCCAGCAAACAGGAGTCATTTCTTTGCTGGGCGATCCTTTCAAGATTGCCTGCAAGGAGGTCAAAATCTTCTTAACCGGCTCCTTGTGGCCAAGTCTGCATCTCCAAAAATAGCATTTTTCTCTCTCTCCAAAAAACCTCCCCCCACCAAACACACGCCCCCCAATAGACAAGCCCCCTCCACTCCACGCCAGTGCAAAATATAAACCACCTCCCACTACGGAAAACCTTTCCTTGTTTGCCAGAGCACTAAGCAAAAGGCGCAATAGGATTTGATTGATTGCAGGAGATTGATTACCATTACGCTGCAACGCTTTTGACTTTCAGCCGCGACCTCCCAGTCCTGGAGGCGGCGAAGGCGTGCGGAAGGAAGGAACTCCGGGCACACGTATATACACGCACGCACGCACGCGCTGGCCCTCCCCCTCCCCCCACTGCGGTTGCAGATCCAAAATCCAAAGGGGGGAATATTGAACGGCAGAGGGAGGGGGAAGGAAGAGAAGGGCGCGATTGAATTCGCTGCGTTCTCTGGCCAGATTAAGAACGGTGACGGTATTGAACCCGCAAGGAGGATCCCGGTGGATCGGGACGACGGGACGCCCCATCCCGTGTCCTCCTCTCGCGGCGGCCAACCAGGTGGCTGTCGGAAACCCACATGGATCTGAGCACCATAGCATTTTCACCCGTCCTGTGGCTAACAACCATTGGTAAGGAACCCCTGACCATTAGGTCCAGTCGCAGCTGACTCTGGGGTTGCGGCGCTCATCTCGCTTTACTGGCCGAGGGAGCCGGCGTACAGCTTCCGGGTCATGTGGCCAGCAGGACTAAGCCGCTTCTGGTAAACCAGAGCAGCGCATGGAAACGCCGTTTACCTTCCCGCCGGAGCGGTACCTATTTATCTACTTGCACTTTGACGTGCTTTCGAACTGCTAGGTGGGCAGGAGCAGGGACCGAGCAACGGGAGCTCACCCCGTCATTGCGGGGATTCGAACCGCCGACCTTCTGATCGGCAAGTCCTAGGCTCTGTGGTTTAACCCACAGCGCCAGCCGCGTCCCTAACAACCATTGGTATTCAGAAGCAATAAAGTGACATAGCCTTCCATCGGCTTCGTCTGGTGGTCCAGCTACACCCCTATCTGGACAGGACTAGCCTAACTCCTGTTGTCTATGCTCTGTTAACCTCAAGGTTAGATTACTGCAATGTGTTCTACGTAGGGCTGCCTCTGGAGACGGTTCGGAGACTTCAGCCGGTGCAGAATTCAGCAGCCAGGTTGCTCACCGGATGGCAAGACGGTTTGAGCATATTGCACCGATCCCGGTCCGACTGCACTGGCTACCGATTAGTTTCCGGGCCCAATTCAAAGTGCTGATTTCGACCTATAAAGCCTTAAGCGGCTCAGGACCGCAATACCTCAAGGACCGCCTCTTCCCATATGAACCCACCCGGACCCCGAGATCATCTTCTGAGGCCCTCCTTCGTGTGCCCCCTCCTCGAGAGGTCTGGAGGGTGGCAACAGGAGAGCGGGGCCTTCTCTGCAGTGGCTCCCCAGTCTATGGAATGCTCTCCCCAGGGAAGTTCCCCTGGCGCCTTCATTACACACTTTTGGGGGCCAGGCAAAAACGTTCCATTTTAACCAGGCCTTTGCGTGATCTGATTTACATCCTATGCCCTCTCAAAATGTGGGGTTTTTTGCGGGCGGCTATTGGGTTGTTGCTAGCCAGGCAGGTGTCCCTCATTCTATATTTGTGCATCTGGTTCTTCCTTCCTAAGTGCAGAACCTGACATTTGCCCCTATTCATTTTGTTAGTGAAAGTATGCCTTAGTATGAGGCTTTGCCCTGCGGAACTGCCTGCCACTGGAACTCCAGTCCCGCCTTCTTTTAAACATCCCCTTTTAAAAAGTGTGTGTTTCCCCCCTTTTTTACAGACCGGTACTTACCAATGTATTTTATTTTATTGCTACCACCTTGCTGCGTTTATCCTTATCGCTAGGAGCCTGCAAATATCTCCCTAAAATATAAACAAGGAAAATAGCGAAGGGGAATGACCAGACTGCCCTTGTGGAAAGTGTGTGTGTGGGGGGGGGAGATAGAAAGACCCTCTGTCCCCCCCTTTTTTTAAATATAAAAAGAATTGAGATGCAAAAGATCTTTCTAACCAGCTGCATGTAGCTCTGGGGTTGCCTGTTGCAAAGAAATCGGCTGAGAATCTTTTTTTAATTTTTATTTTGCTGACGCAGGAGAAAGGAGAGAGAGAGAGAGCATTATCGTATATCGTAAGGAGGGCTGGCAAGAGACCGCCTGCGACTGCTCCAGACTGATAATGTCAGAGACAACGGGAGCTGCATCTTAAAACTATGCGTCGCCCGTAAACCGACACCCCACCACCCAAAAAACCCCCCACAAACACAGCCTGCAAAGTTCGGCCGTGAAATGCAGTGCTGACAAAAGGGGGGCACAGCCACAGTTCCCACTCCGTATTAGAATGCTAGAATCTGCAATGCAGGAATCTTTTGGCCAAGGCAGGATTCGAACCCATGACCTCCAGAGATCAATAATAATAATAATTTATACCCCGCCCATCTGGCTGAGTCTCCCCAGCCACTCTGGGCGGCTCCCAATCAAGTATTAAAAACAGTACAGCGTTAAATATTAAAAACTTCCCTGAACAGGGCTGCCTTATGATGTCTTCTAAAAGTCAGAGAGTTGTTTATTTCCTTGACATCTAATGGGAGGGCGTTCCACAGGGAGGGCGCCACCACCGAGAAGGCCCTCTGCCTGGTTCCCTGTAGCTTTGCTTCTCGCAATGAGGGAACCGCCAGAAGGCCCTTGGCGCTGGACCTCAGCGTCCGGGCTGGACGATGGGGGTGGAGACGCTCCTTCAGGTATACTGGGCCGTTTAGGGCTTTCAAGGTCAACACCAACACTTTGAATTGTGCTCGGAAACGTCCTGGGAGCCAATGTAGGTCTTTCAGGACCAGGGTTATATGGTCCCAGCGGCCGCTCCCAGTCCCCAGTCTGGCTGCTGCATTCTGGATTAGTTGTAGTTTCCAGGTCACCTTCAGAGGTAGCCCTACACAGAGCACATTGCAGTAGTCCAAGCGGGAGATAACCAGAGCATGCACCGCTCTGGCCAGACAGTCCGCGGGCAGGGAGGGAGGGTCTCATCCTGCGTACCAGATGGAGCTGGTAGACAGCTGCCCTGGACACAGAATTAACCTGCGCAGAGTTAATCAAGACCTCCAGGGAGCCAGCAAGAGACCCAGATAAAGTTCTTGGACTGCGGCAGTCGCTCCCAAGCCCCCAAGGGAGTGGGATTGCCTAGTGGGCGGCTGCAGGTGTGTCAGAAACTATCAGGCTTTGAAAAGTTGCCATCCTCTGGGCAAAGTTCATAAGCCTCGCTGAATTCATTAAGTTGAATAGGTTTCGGATAAAAACGAAGGTTGCGCGTTTAAAGCAAATGCGTCGCCATCGCCTGCAAAGAATCTCAGGGTCTGTACTTCACCCCCCCCCCGCAATAACGCTACAGTTCCCAGCGCCCTTAGCAAACTACGTCTCCCAGGATTCTGCAGGGGAGGAAAAACGTGGTTCACAATGCATTGCACAGATCGACCTGTATCACCGCTGTGAATGGAAGGATGGGTTTCTGAAGATCTTCTTTTTAAAAAGGAAAGAGGGGCAAAAGATTTTCACGCAAGTAAAGCAATCTACTATTGGAGCGATTTGGCTCAAAGGTATGGATTATTAGCAAAAGAATCACCGGGATTCGAACCGCCGACCTTCTGACCAGCAAGCCCAAGGCTCTGTGGCTTAACCCACTAGAAATCTTGCATTTCTGGCTCCACAGACTTTTGCGACTCGACCCACCGGCCCCCGGCGTGCAGTCCCCAGCAGAAATGTGCCCCCCCTTTCTGAATTAACTCAACAACCAGGGTTGCTCATCGGAGACTCACACAGAATCAAATAAATTCAAGGCTGCAGGGGGACGACACACGCTTTTTGTAGCCGCAGACCGAGAACGAATCCCCGTTCCGCCTTAAACGGGGAAGAATCTACCTTAAAAGGGAAAAGGAGGGAGGGGTGCTCTCTCCCAAGAGCGAAAGTGACAGGAGGCCTTATCAGCTGTGATTTTACTGCCTGGGGTTTGGTAGCAATTAGATCAGGTGATTTCAAGGCTGCAGACCCAGACAGGCTGAGGTCAGGGTCAGGAAACAGCAAGATGAGGAGGAAAACCACACATTTTTTGCATGCTGTGCAGTGATCGCCCTTCACTTTATCCCCCCCCCCCCGTTGTTGTTGCTTTTTGGTTAAAAGTTAAGGTTTTTTGGTTAAAAGTTATCAGTGCTTAATATTCACCGCCGGCAGGAGAAAGAGCGAGAGAAGTCAAGAGACAGGATTTGCTTTCCGGATAAGGGAACTGAAAACGGGTTGCTTCTCGGGCCAGTTTTCCTGGGAATCACAGAATTGCAGAGTTGAAAGGGACCCCTAGAGGCTATCCAATCCAACCCCCTTTGGGATGCAGGAATCTCAGCTGAAGCATCCCTGACAGGGGACCATCTGACCTCTCTTAAAAACCTCGAAGGAAGGAGAGTCCGCAATGGCCTTCCATCCCACGGTCGAACAGCTCTTACTTTTCAGAAAGTTTAACCTGATTTTGAGTCAGAAACGCCTTCCTTGTAACTCCCCCTGTTCTATTCAGAAATATACTTCCTTTATACAAGGAGGGCCAATTTATTAGCATGGCTAGATTAGGGCTGCACTAGGCTTGCCATAGGGATGCGGGTGGCGCTGTGGGTTAAACCACAGAGCCTAGGTCTTGCCTATCAGAAGGTCGGCGGTTCGAATCCCCGCAATGACGGGGGTGAGCTCCCGTTGCTCGGTCCCTGCTCCTGCCAACCTAGCAGTTCGAAAGACGTCAAAGTGCAAGTAGATAAATAGGTACCACTCCGACGGGAAGGTAAACGGCGTTTCTGTGCGCTGCTCTGGTTCGCCAGAAGCGGCTTAGTCCTGCTGGCCACATGACCCGGAAGCTGTACGCCGGCTCCCTCGGCCAGTAAAGCGAGATGAGCGCCACAACCCCAGAGTCGGCCACGACTGGACCTAATGGTCAGGGGTCTCTTTACCTTTAGGCTTGCCATACGTCAGGAAAATTCCCGACATGTCCTGGTTTTCAGGTGTAAAAATAGCATCAGGAGGAAATTCTGCAAAATGTCAGGGGAAACCCAGATGTAAGCTTAAAACCACTATTTTTTGGGGGGGGTTCCCCCAAAAGCTCAACAATTTTGGTGGTTAAAAGCTCACTAGTTTGGGGGCTTTAAGGAATTTTACTTTTTGAAATATGCCAACCTTAGGGTACACTGTTATTCGGCCCCAGTTTAAAACACAACGCGACCCCAGATTGCACTTTTCCCAAATGAAAGGGTCACCCAAGATGGTGTTAACCCTCAAAATGTGCTCTGCAGCCAGGATCCTACCCACCAGGCAGTTTTACGATCATATAGCTGAACTGGCGCAAGTAAAATGTCTGCAAGGTACGACCCCTGCTATGCCAGGAGAAAGGCCTGCAAATATCTGTGCAAAATCCGGCACAGAATTTTTAAATTGGTATTGCAAGCAGAAATGGGACAAACTCAGTGCTGAGACAGGCGGAGGGGACAAGATCCAAGAAAAACCAAAATAGAGAGATCCATCTGCCCCTTCATTTGTGACCAAGGAATGCTGTTCCTTAGTTTATGACTAAAACCTATCCTTTAATTCGCAACCAAGGAAGGCTGTCCTGCGATTCATGACTGTAAAATGACTACAAAATTCATGACTGTAAGAGGAGATGCCTTGATTTGTGGCCAAGAAATGCCCTCCTTAGATTCACGACTACGGAATGCCTTTTCACAACTATGAAATGCCCCTCCCTTAATTCACAACTACGAAATGCCCTCTCTTAGTTCACAACTGTGAAATGCCCTCCCTTAATTCACAGCCACAAAACGCCCTCCCTTAATTCACAACCACGAAACACCCTCCCTTAATTCACAACCACAAAACGCCCTCCCTTAACTCACAACAGTGAAACACCCTCCCTTAATTCACAACCACGAAACGCCCTCCCTTAATTCACAACCACAAAACGCCCTCCCTTAATTCACAACCACGAAACGCCCTCCCTTAATTCACAACCACGAAACGCCCTCCCTTAATTCACAACCACGAAACACCCTCCCTTAATTCACAACAACGAAATGCCCTCCCTTAACTCACAACTACGAAACGCCCCCCCCCTTAATTCACAACCACGAAACGCCCTCCCTTAATTCACAACCATGAAAGGCCCTCCCTTAATTCACAACTACGAAATGCCCTCTCTTAATTTACAACCACGAAACACCCTCCCTTAATTCACAACCACGAAACGCCCTCTCTTAATTCACAACCATGAAACGCCCTCACTTAATTCACAACCACGAAATGCCCTCACTTAATTCACAACTATGAAACGCCCTCCCTTAACTCACAACCACGAAACGCCCTCCCTTAATTCACAACCACAAAACGCCCTCCCTTAATTCACAACCATGAAACGCCCCCCCCCTTAATTCACAACTATGAAACGCCCTCCCTTAATTCACAACCACGAAACGCCCTCCCTTAATTCACAACCATGAAATGCCCTTTCGCAACCACAAAATCCCCTCCCTTAATTCACAACCACAAAACGCCCTCTCTTAATTCACAACTACGAAATGCCCTTTCACAACCACAAAATGCCCTCTCCTAAATCACAACTACAAAATGCCCTCCCTTAATTCACAACTGTGAAATGCCCTCCTTTCTTTCACAACTACAAAATGCCCCTCCCATAATCCGGCGCCACGAAACGCCCTCCCCTAACTCCATTTGCCCCTCCGTTTGAGCCAAGAAGTCCCGCGGATGCCGAGGCGCGAAGTGAGTCTTTCCCGCCTACCTCTCTCTCGGATGAAATACGCCAGGTAGAGGTCCAGTTCCTTGACGGAGACGCTGATGTGGTGAGGCTGGACGCAGAGGATGGGGTGGGTGCACTGGGCGGCCTTGACCAGCCGCTCCCCGTCGGTGCTCTCCAGAGGGATGCCCTTGAAGAGGATGACCATCACCAGGTCCAGCCGCCAGACTTTGTCGGCCTGTCGGAGGCAGTCGATCCTGCGCATCTTGCCCTTCTGGTCGGGGTTGGAGAGGACGCAGCAGGAGGGCTTCTTCCCCGTGATGGAAAGGACAAAGTCCTCCCGGTACTCCGGGCGGATGTCCTTCCGCAGCTTGGCCAGCAAGCGGGACGCCCACTTCTGCTTCACTTCGGGCTTCTCGTTGAGGAGCTCGTCCTTCACCGCCCGCTCCTCGTCCTTCGTCATGCGCTTCTCGTGCTTCTTGAAGTACTTGCGCTTGCGGGCCTGCAGGTTGAACCAGGTGTAGGCGAAGGCCCGGACGTGGGGGAGTAGTGCCTCAATAAAGGGGTGGAACTCATCCTGGAAAAGAGAGAGAGAGAGAAAGAGAGGCAGTCAAGAGGGAGTACCACATCCGTTCTCTCAAGAGGGAAGGCCTCTTCTGAACAGAGGCATTCTTCCAAACACATGGATTCATGCCTGATCTGAAAAGAGGCATTCTCTTCTCTCGGAAAGGATTGCCTCTTCTGCGTAGAGACATTCCAAGCACATCCCAGTGGATTTATGTCTGAGCTGAGAAGAGGCATTCCCTTCTCTCAGAAAGGATTGCCTCTTCTGCGTAGAGACATTCCAAGCACATCCCGGTGGATTCATGCCTGGTCTAAGAAGAGGCATTCCCTTCTCTGGGAAAGGATTGCCTCTTCTGCGTAGAGACATTCCAACCAAGCACATCCCGGTGGATTCATGCCTGAACTGAGAAGAGGCATTCCCTTCTCTCGGAAAGGATTGCCTCTTCTGCAATCTTAAGGCAGCCCTGTTCAGGGAAGTTTTTAATGTATGATATTTTAGTGTTTTTTGGTTTCTATGGAAGCCGCCCAGAGTGGCTGGGGAAACCCAGCCAGATGGGTGGGGTACAAATAATAAATTATTATTATTATTTATTATTATTATTATTATTATTATTATTATTATTATTATTATTAATTCTGCGTAGAGACATTCCAAGCACATCCCGGTGGATTCATGCCTGATCTGAGAAGAGGCATTCACTTCTCTCAGGAAGGATTGCCTCTTCTGTATACGATACGATAATCTTTATAGTCATCGTCCCATACAGAACAACGAAATTGAAAAAAATCAGACAAGCCAACAAGCCTGCTATCCCAGAATGGTTAGCCCCCTAAAAACTCTGATACCCCATAATTAAATACAATATACTCCCATACAGACTACCTTAAAGTAAAGGTAAAGGGACCCCTGACCATTAGGTCCAGTCGTGGCCGACTCTGGGGTTGCGGCGCTCATCTCGCTTTATTGGCCGAGGGAGCCGGCGTCCAGCTTCCGGGTCATGTGGCCAGCAGGACTAAGCCGCTTCTGGCGAACCAGAGCAGCGCACAGAAACGCCGTTTACCTTCCCGCCAGAGCGGTACCTATTGATCTACTTGCACTTTGACGTGCTTTCGAACTGCTAGGTGGGCAGGAGCAGGGACCGAGCAATGGGAGCTCATCCCGTCATTGCAGGGATTCAAACTGCGGTTTAACCCACAGCGCCACCTGCGTCCCTTACACTGAGTTTAAAACCAAAATCACATTTGGATAGAAACTGTTTCTCAGGCGGCTCGTCCTAGTCTTTATAACCCTGTACCTTCTTCCAGAAGGCAGAAGCTGAAAGAGATCATTTCCGGGGTGCGCACTATCCTGCGCTATCTCTGCAGCTTTCTTATGGCACCTGGAAGCGTAGATTTGATCTAAGGTATAGAGGCATCCCTCTCTCACACACTTGAAGCATGGAAATGGTACCAGTGATAGCAAACCCATGGTCCTCCAGATGTAGCTGGATTCGAACTCCCAGCCTCCTTGGCCATGATCTGGGCTGTTGGAACTTATGGGAGCTGAGAGTCCAACTGTGTATCCCTGGTTTAGTCTGGACACAGAATCCAAACCAAACTCTTAGCAGCGGCAGCGGCAAATCTGTGTGTTTCATTACGGATCTGCCCTTGTTATGTTGAAAGAGGGGTGAGTGGAACAACAGACAATGGTGGAGAGGGTGGGGGACAGGATCCAGAATACCCCTTCCACACTCATGAAGAAACCCTGACCGTTAGGACCAGTTGTGGCCAACTCTGGGATTGCGGCGCTCATCTCACTTTACTGGCCAAGGGAGCCGGCGTACAGCTTCCGGGTCATGTGGCCAGCAGAACTAAGCCGCTTCTGGCGAACCAGAGCAGCGCACGGAAACGCCATTTACCTTCCCGCCGGAGCGGGACCTATTTATCTACTTGCACTTTGACGTGCTTTTGAACTGCTAGGTTGGCAGGAGCAGGGACCGAGCAACGGGAGCTCACCCCGTCATTGCAGGGATTCGAACCACCGACCTTCCGATCAGCAAGTCCTAGGCTCTGTGGTTTAACCCACAGCTCCACCTGCGTCCCACACTCATAGCTTATAGCTAAGGAACTTTTATCCTTGTCTTCTCAGCTGGGGAAACACTATCTGCAAGTTAGACAGGTCACAGGGACCCTATAAAAATGGAGGCCAGTGTTTCTGTTCATCAGCTGCAGCCGGCGAGTTAAGAGCAACTGCCTCCTTTCTGCCGGGTCTACCCGGCAGGGCCGTTGTGCAAAGAAAATGGGAAGAGGGAGGAACCTTGAGCTTGTGGGAAGGAGGAGGAGGAGGCAGGATACGGACGGGACGGGACGGGACGAAACAAGCAGCCACTTCAGAAGAGCTTCCAGCTACAATTTGAAATCTGCTTCCCCTTACGAGTAATTGGTCAGAAACCAAGCAGCCAAACACCCCGCCCTGCCGTCGTGCCAAGAAAATTTGGCTCCGCGCGGGTTGACTGGAAATGTCGTTTCTCTCTCTCCCCCCCCCCCTTTCATCCTGCATGCCCCACCCAAAGCCTGCGGCTTCAGGCGGCAGATTTGGGCAGCCGGCGGAGCCCCAGTTTCCACTCGTACGCCACGGCCTGCGGCTCTCCCGACCTGCCGCGGCGGCGGAGGTTTTGGCAGGGCTGGTGGAAACACAGCGATCCGCTCCGAGGCACCGGCAAGAGAGAGAGAGAGGAAGCAGCCCAAATTGCCAGACCTCCCAGGATTTGCAGAGTTGCACATCAGTACAGCGGTACCTAGGACGCGGGTGGCGCTGTGGGTTAAACCACAGAGCCTAGGACTTGCCAATCAGAAGGTCGGTGGTTCGAATCCCCATGACGGGGTGAGCTCCCGTTGCTCGGTCCCAGCTCCTGCCAACCTAGCAGTTCGAAAGCACGTCAAAGTGCAAGTAGATAAATAGGTACTGCTCTGGCGGGAAGGTAAACGGCGTTTCTGTGCGCTGCTCTGGTTCGCCAGAAGCGGCTTAGTCCTGCTGGCCACATGACCCGGAAGCTGTACGCTGGCTCCCTCGGCCAATAAAGCAAGATGAGCGCCACAACCCCAGAGTAGGCCACGACTAGCCCCAATGGTCAGGGGTCCCTTTACCTTTACCTTTACAGCGGTACTTGGAACGCGGGTGGCAGTGTGGTCTAAACCACAGAGCCTAGGACTTGCCAATCGGGAGGTCAGCGGTTTGAATCCCCGCAATGACGGGGTGAGCTCCCGTTGCTCAGTCCCTGCTCCTGCCAACCTAGCAGTTCAAAAGCACATCAAAGTGCAAGTAGATAAATAGGTACCGCTCCGGCGGGAAGGTAAACGGCGTTTCCGTGCACTGCTCTAGTTCGCCAGATGCTGGCCACATGACCTGGAAGCTGTACGCCGGCTCCCTCAGCCAATAAAGCGAGATGAGCGCCGCAACCCCAGAGTTGGCCACCACTGGACCTAATGGTCAAGGGTCCCTTTACCTTTAGCTTTTACAGCGGTACCTTGGTTCTCGAACTTAATCCATTCCGGGAGCCCGCTCGACTCCTGAAACCGTTCGGAAATCAAGACAAGCTGCGCTCAACCGGAAGCCGCGTTGGACGTCCGGCTTCCAAAAAGCATTCGCAAACCGAAACACTCACTTCTGGCTCTGGCTCCGATTTGCTCAGGAGCCAAGCCGTTCGAGAACCAAGGTACCGCTGTAACTACAGATTCCATCTCTCTCTCACACACACACCCAAATAATTTCCCTGCTCTCTCTCTCTCTCAATCCAAGCTGGGGAAGTTTAATCAGCCCAGGGGCCAAAGTCCCTCCTGCAAAACCTTCCAGGGGCCACATGGCTTTGGCGGACGGGTCCAGAAGGCTTTGGTGGGCGTGGAAACAGATGCAAATTTTGCCCATGCGCAGTACGCTAGTTTCTACACAAATACACATGCACACGATTTTTTATATACCCCCACCCAGGCGGCAAGAGTTCGTGGGCCTGGATAGCTCTGTTGGCTGGAGTGTGGTGCTGATGAACGCCAAGGTTGCAGGTTCGAGAGCGGCATTGTCCTGCACTGCAGGGGGTTTGGACTGGATGACCTCACAGGGTCCCTTCTAGCTTTAGAATTCCACGATTCTATGATCGGAAGAGGCACCCTAGCCAGAAATGTGAAGCAGAGCTTGCAAGGAGTGTGGTGGCCGTAGGAGAGTCCCGAGGGCCGGTCAGAAAGGCGCGGAGGGCCACGTTCACACACACACACACCGCCAAGGCCTCGGGTTTCTCAATGCTGAATTAATTCCCAATCAGGAAAAGCACACAAGCTGAGGGAGGGAAGGGAGGCATTTGGAAAAAATGGAGCAAGGAATTCAAAGTTCTGGGAAAG